>NC_080715.1:45966102-46190937 GCF_019097595.1 Hemibagrus wyckioides
TGTGAACTAGAGGGAGGCTGCTGTGAGTTTGTTGTTTATCTTGTTCCAGTGTTGTTGAGGATGATGAAGGTGGAGAGTTTGTTGTTTTACATGGAGGCTGTTCTGATGGAGGTCTTCTGTCTGTTTTCCCCGAGTGTGTTGAAGTTTCTCTTCTTCCTACTGAAAAGACAAAACATATTAAATCTAAAGTCTGTTTTTAATCACTGTTAGTAATATGACACATGACACTGATGCTCAGTCATTAATGAAACAATGTCTGTAATACCTTCTTTAAAATAAAAGGTAACACAGAGGCATGTTAATGAAGATAAATGACACCTACATAAACAAAAACTTGAACATACATGAGTATTTATAAAGTGCTATAAGTGTGATCTGAGGTAAAGTCTGCATTTCTCAATGTTAATGTCAAGCTGATAAAAGAATTAATATAGATATCAGATATAAATTTCTGTATATTATTTCTCTGACTGTACATTAAAATGAGACTGATTTTAATTTAACATCATATAAATTCTATGAATTAGATATAAATATAAAAATAGATTAAACAACATGACACTGACACCTTTTGAAGCTGTTATTAATGTTTATGTAGGCTTATGTCAGCTGTAATGAAGGTGTGTTCTGAAGGCTGTGCTCTCTGGTGATGATAATCAGACAGAAATCACATGACACAAAGGTGGTTCTGTGTTGTTACCCTGCTCCTGCTCTGACCTGCTCACCAAATAGGAGTCATTATAATGTGTCACACTGTGACTTATAGAATAAAACCCTCAGTTATGGTAAATTTAGTAGACAGTTTTGTTACATATGTGACTATAATTCATTTGGAAATCAGGTCAGCTTATACACTGAATATAAACTTTTATTGTGTATATAAATGCTTTATCTTTAACATTAATCCTGATGTCTCTGAATTCCCAGAATCCAGTGCTGCACCTGTAGTCTCCCTGATCCTCTTCTCTCAGGTCAGATATGAACAGAGACAGATTACCAGGAGAAATGTTATTAAACAGCTGAAGTCTGCCACGGTAGTGTTCATCATTTAACACGTCAGTCAGAGATCCTGTTCTGAAGGTCATCCAGGTGAATGTCTGAGGTTTGGTGTTCAGGTCAGAGCAGGAGCAGGGTAACAGAACTGAACCTCCTTGGTGTTGGGTGATTTCTACCAGGTCATTATCACCAGAGAGATCACAGCCTACAGAAACAAACATACAAAAACTCAGAATCTACTGAATACTATATGAAGTACAAAGATCAGGACTGAAGCATGGACCCTGGAGCTGTGAGGAGATGATGATACCCACTGCATGGTGAAAAGTCCATGTGAAATATAAGCTGTAGACACAGAGTTTTTTTGGAAGTTGAGTTTAACTGAGAAAAGTATTCATGATATTTGAAAGCTGAGGTTATTCAATCCTTTTTGTATCAAAGCAGTGAAAAGCCACCCTTGCCACCCTAAAATTCACCCTACCACCCTTGCTGGACCCCTTGCAGTTTGCGTATCGTCCTAACCGTTCCACGGAAGACACCATCACCACAACCCTCCATCTGGCCCTCACACACCTGGACTGCAAAGACTCCTACGTTCGAATGCTGTTCATAGATTTCAGTTCAGCATTCAACACAATCATCCCTCAGCAGCTGATTAAGAAGCTGAGTCTCCTGGGCCTGAACACCTCTCTCTGCAACTGGATCCTGGATTTCCTGACTGGGAGACTTCAGTCAGTCCGGATCAGGAGCAGTATCTACAGCACCACCACACTGAGCACTGGAGCACCTTAGGACTGTGTGCTCAGTCCATTGCTGTTCACTCTGCTGACTCACGACTGTGCAGCAATGCACAGCTCCAACCACATCGTCAAGTTCGCTGATGACACGACTGTGGTGGGTCTCATCAGCAAGAACGATGAGTCAGCATACAGAGAGGAGGTGCAACAACTAACAGCCTGGTGCAGAGCCAACAACCTCTCCCTGAACGTCGACAAGACCAAAGAGATGGTTGTTGACTTCAGGAGAGCACAGTGTGACCATTCTCCGCTGTCCATCGATGGCTCCTCTGTGGAGATCATCAAGAGCATCAAATTCCTTGGTGTCCATCTGGTGGAGAACTTCACCTGGTCACTCAACACCAGCTCCATCACCAAGAAAGCCCAGCAGCGCCTCTACTTCCAGAGGAGGCTGAGGAAAGCCCATCTCCCTTCCCCCATCCTGACTGTGTTCTACAGAGGGACCATCGAGAGCGTCCTGAGCAGCTGCATCACTGCCTGGTTTGGGAACTGCACCGTCTCGGATCGCAAGACCCTTCAGCGGATAGTGAGGACAGCTGAGAAGATCATCGGAGTCTCCCTCCCCTCTATCACAGACATTTACACCGCACGCTGCATCCGCAAAGCTAACAGCATTGTGGCTGATCCCACACACCCCTCACACCCACTCTTCACCCTCCTGCCATCTGGAAAGAGGTACCGGAGCATTCGGGCCCTCACAACCAGACTGTGTAACAGTTTCTTTCCTCAAGCCATTAGGCTCCTCAACACCCGGGACTGAACTGTTCTACACTCTCACACACACTCTCACTCAGGACTGAACTGTTCTACACTCTCTCTCACACACACACTCTCTCACTCAGGACTGAACTGTTCTACACTCTCTCTCACACACACTCTCACTCAGGACTGAACTGTTCTACACTCTCTCTCACACACACTCTCACTCAGGACTGAACTGTTCTACACTCTCTCACACACACACACTCTCTCACTCAGGACTGAACTGTTCTACACTCTCTCTCACACACACTCTCACTCAGGACTGAACTGTTCTACACTCTCTCTCACACACACTCTCACTCAGGACTGAACTGTTCTACACTCTCTCACACACACACACTCTCTCACTCAGGACTGAACGGTATATTAACTCTCTGTCTCTCTCACACACCGATACACACACTCTCTCTTGACTGTGTGGACACACACACACACACACATAATTTATACTGTTCATTACTTACTGCACTACCTCTACCTGTCTTCCGCGGCTATAATTGTATTTATGTTTATTCTATTTGCATTACCTCAACCGCTGCTGTGTATTTTTGCACAATATTTTTGCACAATACTTTTTTTTACATCATTTCACTTTATCTATTTTATTTCACTTACATTCCAGTACACGTTCTTTTATTTCTTTTCAGCGCTAAGTGTCCTGTGTTCTTTTGTGTTGTCTTTATTGTATTTATTGTCTTTTTTACACTGTCTTGTCTATGCTCTGTTTGCACCTAGCTGCACACTGTGCACTTTACGTGGCTAAGACAAACTTCTGTCCTAGCTCTGTGGTGTTGTTTGTTGTTTTGTATTGAACTTGTTGTTGTATGTTTATGTAGCACCAGGTCCTGGAGAAACGTTGTTTCATTTCACTATGTACTGCGCCAGCTGTATGTGGTTGAAATGACAATAAAAGCTTCTTGAATCTTGAATCTTGAATCTTGAAAAGTGATACACAGTTCAGTTCACATAGACCTCTGTTGTGTTCACTGTGTGAAAAGATTTGAAAAAGTGAACACAGTATTGATAAATGGATGTAACCAAAATAAGATGTAAATAAGGCACAATGTAGGAAGTGAAGCTGGAGGTCACTGAACCTTCACTGATAAATAAAGTTAAAACATTACTTAAGGAACTTCTTCATAGGGCTACATGACACCTAAATAAACCTTTCATAATAACTGACATGAACCTAAATCAATATTTATAAAGACATGGATTTAAAAAGTCTTCCTAATGTATCAGCTGATGTACAGACTGTGTTTATCAATGTTAATGTTAAACTGGTATAAACACCTAGTCTAGTGTCTTATGGAGATTTTCTTTGACTGTAAATTAGAGTTTGGTTTTAATGTTTCATGTCATATTAAATTTTATTCTGATGTATCAGATATTAATATAAAAACTGACTCAACAAGCTCAGAGTGACATCTAATGAAGGCTTTATTACTGTTTATGTAGTCATATGTCAGCTGACATGAAGGGATTATACAGGTGTCATGTAGTTCTATAAACACTACAGTGTTATCAGAATTAATCATAGATTAGACTGAGAAATATCACAAATCCAATCCAATTATTACTGTTTATAAGTTGAAAATAACGTCACTCTACGACTCCTAGATCAATTTCTCTTAAGTTATAGTAAATGGAGTAAACATTTTTGTTACATACAGTATGTAATTATAATTCTTTTTTAAACCTTAACAAGGATGATTTTACATCTAAGATCAAGTTTGTATTAAAATGCTTTACCTTTAACATTAATCCTGATGTCTCTGTATTCCTTCTCAGTGCTGCACCTGTAGTCTCCCCCATCTTCTTCTCTCAGGTCAGAGATGAACAGAGACAGATTACCAGGAGAAATGTTATTAAACAGCTGAAGTCTGCCACGGTAGTGTTCATCATTTAACACGTCAGTCAGAGATCCTGTTCTGTAGGTCCTCCAGGTGAATGTCTGAGGTTTGGTGTTCAGGTCAGAGCAGGAGCAGGGTAACAGAACTGAACCTCCTTGGTGTTGTGTGATTTCTACCAGGTCATTATCACCAGAGAGATCACAGCCTACAGAAACAAACATACAAAAACTCAGAATCTACTGAATACTATATGAAGTACAAGAAAATATTTATGCTTCAGTAGAATTAATTCCAAAATCATGAAATGTTTGTTTTACTACTATTGACTAAATAAGAATTATTAGTTATAATGATTATAATATTATTTTTAAAACGTATATATTATAAGGAAAATACATCGTGATAATTTAAAAATATTTTCTCTATTTAAAATTGTACCATATTCTAATGTTGGTATAATCAGTAAAGGCTTGTCAATATAAAGCTCACAGCGAGAGCGGTGAGAAAAAATCATGATTGTGTCTGTTTTACTATTAATGACTAAATAAGAATTATTACTTCATGAGAAAAATACATTTTGTGAAAATTTGAGAATATTTTCTTTATTTAGAATTGTACTGTATTCTAATGTCGGTATAATTAATAAAGGTGCATCTTTAAAGCTCACAGCTGATTCTGAGAAAAAAAACAAGTCATGGTGTTGAAGGAATTGTCCAGTTTGTCATTAAGAGGTTTATTTAAACACACAGGGTCAGTAGTGGAACATCATCAGCTGGACTCAAAACCTGATTCTCTTGTTTCTCAGCCCAGTTCCTAACTACTGTGTGTGTTACACTATCCTGTGATCATGTGTGTATTTGTTCCACTTGTAGTTAGACAGCTGTGTTTTGACTCAATGTTACAACTACATCTGAAAATAAAGACAATTTGGAGAGAATAAAACTACACAAAGTGCAGATTTCTTTAAACTGATCAGTTTTCAATTTTACAATTACTCTTTACACAGTTGGTTTCACGCAGTTGTACAGTTCAGTACATCAGTTCACCTCACATCCATAATGCACTATAACCATCAATACACTTCACACACTCCTCAAAACCAGAACATGAGTAAAATCTCTCTCAACAACATGAAGCTGGAAATACTGGAAATATATCCTGCATTGTATTTCTCTCTCATGTACTCACAGAGGAAACCAGGGGCATGAGAAGAACAAACACAGAAACTCCACACAGATGGGAACCTGATCTCAGGACTGAAGCAGGGACCCTGGAGCTGTGAGGAGACGACGCTACACACTGCATCACCACACTGCTCATAGATCCACACATTTACACTTTTGTAGAGATGGGAATGAAGTGAAAAATAGAACACATGGATAAGGATAAAGTAGAAATCACCCAGGTATTTTTTTTTTTATAAATTTATTTATATTTTATAATATAATTTATAGATTTTTACTGAATTTATTTCACGGAATTGTGTCAGTTTTGAAAATGTGAACACAGTGTTGATAAATGCTTGTAACTAATGCTAAAAATATGATGTAATGCAGGAAGTGCATTAGATACAATCGATACAAGTCCTTTTCTTCTTCCAACAATATCCAACTTAATATCTCACACAGCTCTCCATACATCTTCTCCTTAGCCTTCACAACATCTCTTCACCTTATGATGCATCTCCTTGTACTCCTGTCTACTTTCTTCATCACTTCACCTATCCCAGTTCTTTTTTGCCAGCCTCTTTCTCCTTATACTTTCCTGTACTTCCTCATTCCACCACCAAGTCTCTTTGTCTTCTTTCCTTTGTCCAGATGTCACACCTAGTACGTACCTAGCTGTCTCCCTCACCACTTCTGCAGTACCTGACCAACTGTCCAGTCTCCCTTCATCCCAGCACCTGTCCCATCTCCTCTCTGAATTTCACACAACAGTCTTCTTCCTTTAGCTTCCACCACCTGATCTGAGATTCAGTCTTTGTTCTCTTCCTCATCCTCACTGCTAAAATCATCCTACAGACTACCATCCTGTGCTGTCTAGTTACACTCTCCCCTGCCAACACCTTACAGTCTCTAATCTCTTTCAGGTTGTATCTCCTGCATAGAACATAGTCCACCTGTGTAGATTTTTACTGAGTTTATTTTATTGCATTGTGTCAGTTTTTAAAATACCAGTGTTGATAAATGCATGTAACTAATTTTTATGCAAAATAAAAACTCTAAATATGATGTAATGTAGGAAGTGAAGTTGGTGGTCAGAGAGACAGCAGTGAAAGAGAGACAGCAGAAAAAGGTGTGAAATTCACACACATCTATTTACAGCTAAGACCAGAGTGAAGAAGTGATGTACAAGTTACAGGAAATAACTTTTCTACTATGCTTTATATGAGTTATTATAGATACATTCAATAAGACAGAGATTGTGAGAGATGTAATTCAGTAAATGTGTAAAAACATACACTGTAAGTATTATAGGGATGTAAAATAATCTGACTGTAGAATCCTCCTTATTCATTAGCCCACCTCTCTTCATCAGTACATTTTACACTGAAGTTAATCAGGAAGAAAAAATCCACATGATCAAAGCTGAACAGGTCTAAATAAGGACATTATAACACAAGGCAGGATGTGTACGTTTCGGCACACACACACACACAGACACACACACACACACCAGTCCCTCAGTGTGAAACACACACACACTCTGACACACTGCCTGAGTGTCTGTCTTTATATACTCTGCTTTTCAGGAAACCACAAAAACCACTTTGTAATTTCTCATTTTTGAAAACGTATTTCATCGCTCTTTCCATACATAAATACACTGTAAAGTAAGAATGCTTTAAAAAAATAAAGTGTTAATGGTTATGCAAAATGTAAAATGAGCAAAAAGAATAAAACCTAAATCAAATCAATGCTTGTTGTGTCTACCCTTTTCCTTCAAATCAGCATCTTGCACACTTTGTACACTTAAAAGAACTCAAGGATTTTGAAGGATCAGATGTACACTACTCATAAAAAGTTGAGGATGTTTGTCTTTTGGGTGAAATTTATGGAAAATGTAAAAAGTTCACGCTACAGTGATATTATATCATGAAATTAGGGCATTTAAGTAGAAGCATGCAATGGTGATTTCTTCATCTCAAACAATTTATAGAAACAAAATCCAACAACAGTGGTGGGTATACCACAACAAAAAATGTCAATGTCTCAATAATTTGTCATGTGCCCTTGACCATCAATTACAGCTTGACAACGACGTCTCATGCTGTTCACGAGTCGACTTATTGTCTGCTGAGGCATGGCATTCCACTCTTCTTGAAGGGCGGCCCTCAGGTCATTGAGGTTCTGGGGTGCAGGGTTATGAGCTTCTACACGGCGACTCAGCTGATCCCATAGGTTTTCTATGGGATTCAGGTCTGGAGAGAGTGCAGGCCACTCCATTTGAGGTACCCCAGCCTCCAGCAGCCGTTCCCTAATGATGCGACCTTGATGAGCTGGAGCATTGTCGTCCATGAAGATGAAATTAGGTCTGTGTTGTTCATGCAGAGGCTCAATGACTGGATTAATGATGTAATTCAGGTAGTATTGGCTTGTCACTGTACCATTCACAAAATGTAGGGCAGTTCTGTATTGAGTAGACACATCTGCCCAGACTGTAACACCACCACAACAGTGGCTGATGCATAGCCCGCTCCTTGACGTCTCCAACATCGTTGGCGGCCATCATTTCTGCTCAACATGAATCGACTTTCATCAGAGAACAGCACTGAGGCCCATTGGTCCCTCGTCCAGCCTAAATGCTCCCTGGCCCATGCAGGTCGTCTAGCACGCAGACCACGCTGATGTAAATGGTTTCAAATGGTCTGACGTGACACTTGGGTGCCTCTCACCTCCCTTAAATGTGCCTGGAGTTGAGTGGCATTCATCATCCGGTTCTGCAGGGCACTGTTCACAATGAACCGGTCATCAACGTGGGATGTGGCCAAAGGATGTCCACTTCTATGCCTTTCTGTGACTCTTCCAGTCTCTCTGTATCTCTGTATCAACCTGCTGATGACACTCTGTGACACTCTAAGCTCAGTGGCCACTTCCCTCTGAGAACATCCTGTTTGAAGCCTCGCAATGGTGAGGTACTGTTGATCAATTGTTAGGTGTCGTCTTGGTCTCATGATGTGAAAATGTGAACAGCATGATGAAGAGGACTGTTTAAATACCAATTCTAATTGAACCAGAAAATTTATTGGTTGATTCATGGATCAAACACCGGTTGTGAATTTTGCCGTTAAGCACCTTGTTAGAGAACAGCAAGTTATGCAAAAAGTACTGAAACAAAAAGTGTAGAGAAGGTCAAATTAAGTTCACCTGTAAAGGTTATAGTGCATTTTAGGTGCATCCTGAAATTTCACCCGAAAGACGAATATTCTTAACTTTTTGTGAGTAGTGAGTAGTGTGTTTCCTGAGACTCCTGAGACTTACAGGAAGAAATAAAGTCACGTTTACCAAGTGTGAGCTGAGGAGCTGCAGCTCTTGTGGGGTGTTCCCGGTCTGCAATGGTCAGTATCTATCAAAAGTGGTCCAAAGAAGGAACAGTGGTGGACCGGTGACAGGGTCATGGGTGGCAATAGCTCACTGGTGTACATGTGGAGCGAAAGCTGGCCCATGTGGTCCGATCCAACAGATGAGCTACTGTTGCTCAAATTGCTGAAGAAGTTAATGCTGGTTCTGATAGAAAGGTGTCAGAATACACAGTGCATCACAGTCAGGGTACCTGCAGACCAGTGAGAGTGAGCCATGCTGACCCCTGCGCACCACCGAAAGCACCAACAGTGTGCATGTGAGCATCAGAACTGGACCACGGAGCAATGGAAGAAGCTGGTCTACATCACGTGGATGGCCGGGTGCGTGTGCATTGCTTACATAGGGAACACACCAGGTTGTACTATGGGAAGAAGGCATGCTGGTGAAGGCAGTGTCATGCTATGTGCAATGTTCTGCTGGAAAACCTTGTGTCCTGCCATCCATGTGGATGTTACTTTGACATGCACCACCTACCTAAGCATTGTTGCAGACCATGTACACCCTTTCATGGAAACAGTATTCCCTGATGGCTGTGGCCTCTTTCAGCAGGATAATGCGCCATGCCACAAACCAAAAATGGATCAGGAATGGTTTGATGAGTACAACAATGAGTTTGAGGTGTTGACTTGGTCTCCAAATTCCCCAGATCGCAATCCAATCGAGCATCTGTTGGATGTGCTGGACAAACAAATCCGATCCATGGAGGCCTCACCTCGTAACTTACAGGACTTAAAGGATCTGCTGCTAACATCTTGGTGCCAGATACCACAGCACACCTTCAGGGATCTAGTGGAATTCATGCCTCAACAGGTCAGGGCTGTTTTGGCAGCAAAAAAGGGGGACCAACACAATATTAGGCAGGTGGTCATAATGTTATGCCTGATCGGTGTATGATTACATTGCTATGGCTTAGCGACATCTTGTGTCATAACGCTGCTACTACAGCTGGTCTACAGATAATTACTCCTGATTGATAGAGGTTGTTTTTCAAAATAAAAAAAATCCTGCAGACTGTAATAGTTAATAAAATTGAATAAAATAAAAATTCAAGGTTCTACCTTTTTCAAAAGATTTCTATCTAATTCTACATTTCAGAGGTCTGAACTGGTTCCTAAAAGACCTTCTGTACTAATAAACTGAACACTAAGAGAGTCTGATGTAATGCATGAGGTACAACCACAGGACTGGTTCACATCAGCGGTCCTGCACTGTGTCTGTTCTCAGCACTTGTTCTCACAGTGAAGCAGGTTGTACAATTCATCAGCATGAAGATAACTTCACACAATAATATCAGCTATACAGACATTATCAAGCATCAGCCAGGTCACTGTGTACAGAGACAACTAATGTAGAGGACGTTAGGATTGACCGGAGGTGGACCAGTGATTCCCCTCCCCCCATGCACCAGAGACTTTTTAACAAGGACACTGACAAGTATTCACAGTTTATAAAACCACAGACACATGAACAACTAGCATTCTCATAGTTCTGCAGAGCCAATGTGAGACACCCAGCATGTCAGAGTGACCACAAGACTGTGGTCAGTGCAACATGGGGGCTGATGGGAGAATGACAACTTCCTCTTTCTCACAGCTTCAGTTAACCAACATTGCACCATGCAGAAAGAATACTGTGTAATACTCCACACTCAACAAGACCACTGTCACAAACCCTTTAACTAACTATAAGTGTGTTAATGTGTATGTTAACTGATTTCACTGGACCACCGACACATACAGAACAAACACAGAAACTCCACACAGATGGGAACCTGATCTCAGGACTGAAGCAGGGACCCTGGAGCTGTGAGGAGACGACGCTACACACTGCATCACCACACTGCTCATAGATCCACACATTTACACTTTTGTAGAGATGGGAATCAAGTGAAAAATAGATCTTCTGGTTGTAACTAATACTAAAAATATGATGTAATGCAGGAAGTGAAGTTGGTGGTCAGAGAGACAGCAGTGACAGAGAGACAGCAGTGAGAGAGAGACAGCAGTGACAGAGAGACAGCAGGAAAAGGCGTGAAATTCACACACATCTATTTACAGCTAAGACCAGAGTGAAGAAGTGATGTACAAGTTACAGGAAATAACTTTTCTACTATGTTTTATATGAGTTATTATAGATACATTCAATAAGACAGAGATTGTGAGAGATGTAATTCAGTAAATGTGTAAAAACATACACTGTAAGTATTATAGGGATGTAAAATAATCTGACCGTAGAATCCTCCTTATTCATTAGCCCACCTCTCTTCATCAGTACATTTTACACTGAAGTTAATCAGGAAGAAAAAATCCACATGATCAAAGCTGAACAGGTCTAAATAAGGACATTATAACACAAGGCAGGATGTGTACGTTTACCTTGTGTATAAAGATTAACTCTGTCTTTGAACAGATTAATAGTGTAACATTTGACACCCCTAACATCCCTATAATACTTGTTAGTTCAGGATCAGAGCTGAACTCCGGCCTACTGTAAACCCAGTCTGGACAGAAACCACATGAACTAAACACAAAGCAGCTGAACTAAGAACTGGCTAATATTCTCTCTCCTTTCTGTAATAGAAAATAGAAAATAACTTCACTCACCTGCAGCCACGTGAAACACGACAGACAAAAGATACAAGCACTTCATCATTACTGATTCTTCTGTACACACACACACCAGTCCCTCAGCGTGAAACACACACACACTGTGACACACTGCCTGAGTGTCTCTCTTTATATACTCTGGTTTTCAGGAAACCACAATGAACACTACGTCATATTATATTTTTGAAAACGTATTTCATCACTAATTCCATCATAAAAATATTGCTTTTATATCACAGAATTTTGGGTTTTCCTTATCTGTAAGCCATAATCATCACAATTTCAAGAAATAAATGCTTGAAATATTTCACTCTATTTGTAATGAGTCTATATAATATATGGGTTTCACTTTCTGTACTGAGTGACAAAAAATATTGACCTTTTTCATTATATTCTAAATTTTGAGATGTACCTGTACACATCTGTGTCTATCCACTCATGCACATTTCAATCAACTGGTCTGTAAATGAAGACTGGTCAGGAAAAAGAATCTAACCTGCTTTAAAACCCAGCTACACAACTGTAGCTGTACAACCACCCAACAGCAACACTGCTTTAACAAAGAGTTATATATATTTCCACAATTCATTTACACCGTTTTAATATGCATTTGCACCATTGTCCAGGCTCCTCCCTCCTGTGTACAACGCGTTGTGGGTAATATTACCCGTTAGAGTGTGCATTGTTCTGCACTTTGAATTTCTACCGGAAGTAGTAGACCATCCAGGAATTTTTGGAATACTCTTTTCAGTATACTATGATTTGGGGCATACTAATTCTATTTTTGAATACCATTTAGGACACATCGTATGAGAATTTGGACACAGCGTACGTTTTTGTGTGTTAACTAACATCATTACCAATGCGTTGGTGGTGTATAACATACAAAGCATATATTCTTCCATTTTGTCAGCAATTGAGTTGAACGTTACAACACGTGATGCTACAAGAGGGAAAAAAAAATCATCCTATGATTAATGTAACTACTTTCTACTCAATGACATTGACAGAAATGTAGTGGAGTAAAAAGTAGAGTATTTGTCTTTCAAATGTAGTGAAGTTAAAGTAAAAAGTATCCAGAAAAAATAATACTCAAGTAAAGTACAGATACTCAAAAAGTGTACTTAAGTACAGTACTCAAGTAAATGTACTTCTTTACTGTCCACCTCTGGCTGATGTGAAACTGTGAGGGAATTTTTGATACCTTGAATTGTGTTACTATGGCGCCGATTTACATGAGAACATAACAGAAGAAAATGAATCTTCTCATATCTTATGAGTGGAAAGGCCTAATGTTCCAAAATATTTCACATATAAAGTGCAAATGTTTATGAGAAAGTCCAGTGTGGCTGGTCCCCGGGGCGTGGCACAGGGCTGTCACAGCGCCCCCTGGAACTGTGTCAGAAATATAGCTGCACAGCTCATATTCACTTTCACGTATATGCATGAGACCCGGTATACATTTAGATCTCACTGAGCTTAATGACGTTCATCCACCTGTCATGGGATCTGCTTAACAGGAAGTCTGTTATTTTGGGATGTTTGAAAAACGCACCCAATGGAATTTGATATACTCTTCCTAGGAGATTTATATGATTTTGACCAAACAGGGTCCAATATGATCTGAAGACATTGAGGATCTAAAATTGAGAAGGGATTCCTGATATCTCAAACGGTTCAGCCATGAGGAGCCCTTAAACTGATGGTGAATAAAAGGAAACAGGAAGTGGCTAATAACTTTGGTGTATATTGAGTGATTTACATCAAACTTCAACTTTATGTTAAGAGAAGAAAGCTGATCACATGGACATGACTACTGTGAGTCTCAGTCATAGCGCCACCAACTGGCAGCAGGAAGTGTGTCACTTTTAGAAATCTAATGTTTTGTCTCTTTCTTTCATGTGATTTGGTTGAAAATCATTCAGAATAATAGCAAGACATGGCTGATGTGAAACTGTGAAGGAATTTGTGATATTGTGAATGTTGTTGCTATGGTGAGGATTTAAATAATGACATAATAGAAGAAAATTAATGTTCTTATATCTTAACAGTGGAAAGTCCTAATGTTTCAAAACATTTTACACAGAAAGAACAACTGGTTGTGAGTAAGTTTGCTTAATTTCTTGATTTTGTGATGCTCTAACGGCTCACAACAAATTTTTACATTCATCAGTCCATTGACTGGACATGGTTTTGGCCTGACTCCTGCAGTACTAGACGATGTCCACTAGAGGCTCTTTACCCTTTATTTTTATTTTTTTTAAAACATGGCTTAATGTTCACAATTTATATACACAGAGTCAACCAAAAAATGTATATATACTTCAGGAAAAGAAAAACAGTATGATGTATATTATGTTAGTATAAAATTAATAATATTATCATAATATCATCATAAGACAAATTCCTAGTACTGTAAAGTGCTCCTTGCTGACCCTTTGCTGTACCTGGCAATAAAACTTTTTCTGATTCTGATTCTGATATATATCAATCTATAATGTATAGCAAAACATTTAGTAATAAAATATTTATACAAATATTTCTTTCTCTGGAATGTATATACATTTTTCTAAATATATACAGTATCTCACAAATGTGAGTACACCCCTGACATTTTTGTATTTACATTTGATATTTATTATATCTTTTCATGTGACAACACTGAAGAAATGACCCTCTGCTCCACTGTAAAGTAGTGATTGTACAGCCTGTATAACAGTGTAAATTTACTGTCCCCTCAAAATAACTCAACACACAGACATTAATGTCTAAACCATTGGCAACAAAAAGTGACTACACCCCTCAGTGGAAATGTCCAAATTGGGCCCAATTAGCCATTTACCCTCCCCGGTGTCATGTGACTCGTTAGTGTTACAAGGTCTCAGGTGTGAATGGGGGGCAGGTGTGTTAAATTTGGTGTTATCGCTCTCACACTCTCTCATACTGGTCACTGGAAGTTCAACATGGCACCTCATGGCAAAGAACTCTCTGAGGATCTGAAAAAAATGAATTGTTGCTCTACATAAAGATGGCCTAGGCTATAAGAAGATTGCCAAGACCCTGAAACTGAGCTGTCAGTCCTGTGAGCCATGTCCTGTGGTCTGATGAGACCAAGATAAACTTATTTGGTTCAGATGGTGTCAAGCGTGTGTGGTGGCAACCAGGTGAGGAGTACAAGGACAAATGTGCCTTGCCTACGGTCAAGCATGGTGTTGGGAGTGTCATGGTCTGCTGCCGGCACTGGGGAGCTCCAGTTCATTGATGGAAACATGAATGCCAACATGTACTGTGACATACTGAAGCAGAGCATGACCCCCCCCCCCCTTCGGAGACTGGGCCACAGGGCAGTATTCCAACATGATAACGACCTCAAACACACCTCCAAGACGACCACTGCCTTGCTAAAGAAGCTGAGGGTAAAGGTGATGGACTGGCCAAGCATGTCTCCAGACCTAAACCCTAAGGTGGGGGAGCGCATGGTCTCTAACATCCACCAGCTCTGTGATGTCATCATGGAGGAGTGAAAGAGGACCTGGGCTGCTCTACACATCTCACTTTTTTAATGCATCATGAACTAGTGGAGATATATACACATCTAAATATTAAACACACAAGTAAATAAATAAATAAGACATGTATTGTTTATACATAGGGGGCTGAGATAGATAGATAGATAGATAGATAGATAGATAGATAGATAGATAGATAGATAGATAGATAGATAGATAGATAGATAGATAGATAGATAGATAGATAGATCGATCTTTGACACCTTGGTCCACCTTGTCCATCAGTGTATCTACTTGTGTGTTTTACTGTGTTCAGTCACTTTCTCTAACAGGACTTCATCCTTAACCTTTGTGTCAGCTCGTATAGCGTCACCATGGAGACCAGGGACTACCGTTTGGAGGAAATGATTTGGAGTTCTGCAACATATTTTAGTCCGGACTCGGTTCTTTCTAAAGCAAAAAGGGTTTGCTGCCTCAGGTCCATGGCTAACACCAAAAACAGAATTGGTGCTTCCCTTGGCTCCTAAACAGCATGAGTGAGGGAGTGGTACAGCTCTTTGGTATCCTTCTCAATGTAATGAGTCCATAATATCTGTCTGAGGTTTAAACACATATGGTTCTGTAACTGCCTGATCATTTTTTACTTTTATTGTAATGAACTCTGTCAGGCTTGTATATTTCCAGGTTGCAACATTCACAACTACTAAAGTTAACAATTCAGTTCCTGCTGAAAGACTAGAAGACATGTTGCATTCAGGTATGCTTGTTAAATGGACCATCATCGTTCGGCTGGACGTTCTGCTGCCAAAAGTAAAGCTGTTGAACCCAAGCACTATATTTAAGTTTGATTTGGGGATACATTTGCTGTGAGCAAATGCCCTTGAAAGTGAAGAAAATGTGATAGAAAACGTTATTAGATTTTTTATAATTACAGCAACACTGTGGTACGAGGGTGGGATGGTTCCTCAAGACCTCAGACCTGCTGTAATGAAAATTGCAGAAAAAGTGAAAAAGATGAAAAAAATGAAAGAGTGTTTATCTGAGAGCTTTTGAGTTAATTTAGTAGAAGATGTATAGAAAGGGAAAGGAAAGACTTATACCTCTTTATAGATACACAATTCATTTAGGAATTACTTTTATTTTGCCTTTAGATGCCTGAGGTGAATTCTAAGGAATAAGATGGCTACTTGGAGATACCAATAGATCTGTGAAAATCAATGTCAAACATTTTAAACACAAAATCACACAAACCTTTAATTTAATTTAATTTCATTTCATTTAATTTCATTTCATTTCAATGTATTTTATGTGATTAATGTAGCAGGTGATGAATTATACTTTGTAGTATATATTTTTCTGCTTTGGCAGTGAGGGAGAGTGAGAGAGAGAGAGATAGAGCATTTAACTTACATGGCTGTAGAGAAGACAGGAGAGGATGGGAACAGAAAGAGACTTGTGTTTACCACTGACTCAAAAATCATGGTCAGCAGACTGACCCTTTCTCTGGTCAGCATGATACCTCATGTAGAAGGGGTGGGGAACAGCTTGGCACTAAGCAGAGGGAGGGTTGAAGGCTTTATCGTATTATTTACATTACTATGATTACCATTTTATGATATTACCTTCATCTCGATTTATCACTTCAATGTGGAGATCCTTTCTTTTCTGCCATTGTGTTTCTGTTTTTCTGTTATATACGTAATATATGTCATATAATATATAATGTTATTTGTTATTTTTCCACGTTTTAGTAAACCATTTAAAAGTTGTGAAATTCTTTAAAAATGATCTGTATATGAGTGAAACATTGTTTGTGTTTAAAGGAAAATTTTATACATATACTGACGACTAAAAATAATCAGAATGAGGCTGTAATAGGAACAAATATAAATATTTATTTAAGTAAAGCATATAATCATTATACAAATGAGTTTATTCATAAATAATTCTATTTATCTATATATTATCTATAGTAATAACTTATGGGAATAGGGGGAGAGGGATATGAACAGAGGGATTGATTAAAAAGGGATAGATTAATAAGGGAAGAATGATCTTAAGGGTTAAGCCCTTCTTCAGGTCCTGGGGTTCACTGTACAATCCTGTAAAAAAGAGAAGAGATTTTTAAAATATTAAGTTCATCAAAAATAGAAATAAAATGAATTCATACTTACATGTGGAGTCTGAGCAATGTAGGAAAAAGAAGTGAGAGAAAAGAACATGAAATGAAGCGGAAGAAAAGATGAAGTGGGTAAGGGGAAAGACATTGCTCAGAGCTCCTCCAAAATGTCCATCATCAGCTGGACGTGCAGCTTGAGGAGTCGCTGAACTGTGGTGGCTAAGGCTGCTGGGTCACTGTAGAGCTCCAGAGGCTGAGTGAACAGTACTTCAGCAAGCTCTGTAAGGTAATCCTATTGACAAATTACACACACATCCAACACAGTGTCACTGAGTTTAAGATACAATCCTGAGAATTTGTGTATGGTGGCATCAGAAGATATTCAACACTTACAATAAGCACTGTGAAGTACAGCTCTGCTGCAGGCTCCCACACGTCCACGTCCCACATGCTGAAGAGCGCAAGCAGGCGCTCCAAGAATCCTCCCTTAAACTTTTGGAAAGAAAGACAAGCTTCATTAATGCCATGTCTTATCAGGTTCAAAAACTATGGAGAAAAGGAAAAGGAGATGAAATAGACCATGTTCTGAAACTCAAACATTGCTTAGAAATCTCCTGATAAGACGCTTACTGGCTGAGGTTTTGAGCCATTTATACAGTAGCTGAAGAAAATCAGCTCAAAAAAAACATCCAGGAAGTTGTAGTGGTGGTCCTGCACAGAGGAGAAAAATTACAGAAATAAATTAGCTTTACATATTGGAGTCCTGTTTTCTATATTAGCAACATCTGTTATCTTTAAACATCTGTCATTTCACACAGGCGTTTATTAGCTTACACAGGAGCTGAGCTCTGCTTTAATCGATTCCTGATTGGAAGGCGTCCTCAGGAATCGAATCAGGGCCTCGTAGGCCAACTGCACACCAACTACTTCCTGTTAAAGCAACAACAAAATCTCTGTAACTCACTTTGGCTATGGCTGAGAAACTGAAATTATTTCCATCCCAAAAATGATACAGTCTTTCATCATTCTGAAGTCACCTGGTTGTTAGCTGCTGCCAGTCGCATGACGATCTTTTTTCCCACCGTGAACAAGAAGTTCTGGTTCTGGATGCTGGCAAGCAGAGTCTGAAAATAAGACAGCACACAATATAAAAGTTAAAGCAGAGTGGACTTTACCTGCACAGTAACAGCAGCTGAATAAATGGTTTTACTCACAGCAAACGCCTCACGGAGAGCGGGCACCTTCAGGCCGATTTCAGTCACCCCTCTGTCTGAAAGATGGCAGCTAAGAAAGAAGAGATGTAAATGCTTAGTGTATGTTAAACATACAATACACTGTTACATCATTAAACAGTGAAGAGGATCGTACCAAATAAAGGGCACCTCCAACTCCTCTGGGTTAAGGCGCTCCTCACTCTCCTGCAAGCCAAATCATTAAATCATTAAAACTCACACAGTACATTTTACAGTATCTGAATCAGGGGAATAGCAGCATATGTAGATACACATCAGGTCTGAAAGTCTGAATTACCTCACAGTCGTTGTAATTATAATCCCAAGTGGAGGTGAACATCTGCCCATCTTCAGCCACATACAGCATAGTGCAGGTTACCGTTGTAATGGTTTGCTGTTGAATAAAAATAATATTGACACTGAAGACAAATAAAAGCACAAGAGACAAAATTCTAAAAGCTACTAACTACAAGATACACTTCATGACAGTGCAATAAATTTACCACAAAATAATGTGGCACGACGAATGATGTCTCCATTCGGTTACAGGAGATGAACTCTGTAACCCTCCCAGATTCAGACTTAAGAGAACAAATTAAAGTGAACACAATTAGTCACTGCAATTAACAAAAGTTTTGTGAGGCCACAATGAATAATCCCTTACCTGTATGCCAGTGAAACAGTCCTCTATGGAGCTTTCATAAGGGAATCCCTGCAAATGACAAAAAGCTGAAACTCAAGATCTATTTCACAAACGTGAGTCTAATAATCATCACGGTCAATTCTCTTCCTCAGAGTAATTAAGTCTGTGATTACCATGTGATTCAAGCTGCTCGTCTTGGTGGTTTTAAACCAACAAAGACGGCTCTGTGGGCCCCTTATCATCCCCAGGTAGTATGTCCTGATTTCCACTGACTGGAAATAGAGAAACAAAACTAAACATTAGAACTTGTAAAGAAGGGTGTTTGTGTGTTTGTATCTCAGCTGCTGCACTGTAGAATACCTTAAACTGGGAGATGGAGGGGTCTGCAGAGAGGAACTGTATATTTCGGCAGGCGCCGATCAGCTCACCAGCATCGAGCGGCTGTGAAAAATAGAGCAGGAAGATCGTGAGTGCTTCTGATCACAGCAGTTTCATACTAATATTCTGTCACTTACAGTAAAAACAACCTTGTAAAATCCAGTGATCAGCTTTAGTAAATAAATGGAAGCTTTGGTTACCAGAAAAACAGGTGAAGGGTCTTGGTGTTCTTCGGTCGGCAGCAGCTGGATGTTCGGCTCAACAAACTTTAAACACACAAACACAATTAGTCACTGCAGTTAACAACATTTTGTGATGCCACAATGAATAATCCCTTACCTGAATGCCAGTGAAAATCTCCTCATCACTGGTGTAATAAGGGAATCCCTGCAAATGACAGTTAGATGAAACTCAAGATCTACAACCACATTTCACAAAAGTGCTCTTCTAAAAATCAGGTCTGTTCAAAAATGTCCATTCTCTTCATCAGAGTAATAAAGACTGTGATTACCTCGCGAGTCAAGCAGTGTGTCTCTGCGCTTTCAAACCAGCAGAGCCGACTCTCTGGACCCCTCATCATTCCAGTGATGTCTCTGCTAATGTCCACTGGCTAGAAATAGAGAAAGAAAACTTAACATTAGATCTTGTAAAGAAGGGTGTTTGTGTGTTTGTATCTCAGTTACAGCAGTGTAGAATACCTGGGAGAGGGAGGAGACTGCAGACACGCACTGGACATCACGGCAGGCACTGTCCGGCTCATCAGCATCGAACGGCTGTGAAAAGTAGAGCATGAAGATCATAAGTGCTTCTTATCATAGCAGATTTATACTAACATTCTTTACAGTAAAACAACCCTGTAAAATCCACTGATTGGCTTTAGGAAATAAATGAAGGATTTTCTTACCAGAATGACAGCTGAAGGTTCGACGTGTGGTTCGGTGGGCAGCAGCTGCTGGATTGGCTCAATGACCTTAACACACACACACACACACACACACACACTTAGACAAAACTGGCCTGTATGTTTTAAATGAAGTTAAAATATTACTATTTAACTGACACATACCTGGAGGACAGAGGGAGGATCTACTGATTCCTCCTGCACATCCACAGGCTCTGCAATAGATTACTTTTCTGTGACTCAGAATTATGACTCTTCAATTACACAATATCAAACTTTCCTATTAATGCAGAAAACTTAATAAACCAGTGAGTTTGATAATTAGATAACTTGTGAGGAAACAGAAAAATTGTAGCAGTCAGACTGTGTAAATTCACTGTACATGTGACCTGATTAAACTCTCTAAAACCTCCTGCCCCTGTCCACCACCCAAATCTATAAAAAATATTATTACTGTATAATTATTAAAACCTTTATACTCACTATGATATTGTGTAAATGAAATGATTAGTGAAGTTCTCTAGGTAGATAACATACACCGCTCAGCCATAACTTTATGACCACCTGCCGAAAATTTTGTTGGACCCCCTTTTGCTGCCAAAACAGCTCTGACCTGTCGAGGCATGGACTCCACTAGATCCCTGAAGGTGTGCTGTGGTATCTGGCACCAAGATGTTAGCAGCAGATCCTTTAAGTCCTGTAAATTGTGAGGTGAGGCCTCCATGGATCGGACTTCTTTGTTCAGCACATCCAACAGATGCTGGATTGGACTGAGATCTGGGGAATTTGGAGACCAAGTCAACACCTCAAACTCTTTGTTGTACTCATCAAACCATTCCTGATCCATTTTTGCTTTGTGGCACGGCACATTATCCTGCTGAAAGAGGCCACAGCCATCAGGGAATACTGTTTCCATGAAAGGGTGTAGATGGCCTACAACAATGCTTAGGTAGGTGGTACATGTCAAAATAACATCCTCATGGAGGGCAGGACACAAGGTTTCCCAGCAGAACATTGCACAAAGCATGACACTGCCTCCGTTGGCTTGCCTTCTTCCCATAGTGCATCCTGGTGCCATGTGTTCCCCTGCTAAGTGATGAACATGGACCCGGCCATCCACGTGATGTAAAAGAAAACATGATTCATCAGACCAGGCCACCTTCTTCCATTGCTCTGTGGTCCAGTTCTGATGCTCATGTGCCCATTGTTGGTGCACAGGGGTCAGCATGAGCGCCCTGACTGGTCTTCGGCTATGCAGACCCATACGTAACAAAGCGTTATTTACCGTGTATTCTGACACCTTTCTATCAGAACCAGCATTAACTTCTTCAGCAATTTGAGAAACAGTAGCTCATCTTTTGGATCGGACCACATGGGCCAGCCTTCACTCTCCATGTGCATCAGTAAGCCTTGGCCGCCCATGACCCTGTCACCGGTTCACCACTGTTCCTTCCTTGGACCACTTTTGATAGATACTGACCACTGCAGACCGGGAACACCCCACAAGAGCTGCAGTTTTGGAGATGCTCTGATCCAGTCATGCAGCTATCACCATTTGTTAAACTCCTTCAAATCCTTATGCTTGTCCATTTTTCCTGCTTCTAACATCAACTTTGAAGATGAAATGTTCACCTGCTGCCTAATATATCCCACCCACTAACAGGTGCCATGATGAGGAGATCATCAGTGTTATTCACGGCACCTCTCAGTGGTCATAATGTTATGGCTGATCGGTGTACATCTGTAACCATGCCCTTTAGTGCGAGAGCTGATTAATCAGTAGTCTAAGCATGATTTAGTGTAAAACCAGTAGTCAGGGTTGTTAAAAGTGACCTACTAACAGGGTAAATATTTCATTGTGGAAATAAAATAAATTCCTGACCAGGCTTAAGGATATTATTGTGTTATTTAAACCAGTAGCCGAGTTCGCTAGCACGATAACTAGCATGAGGCTAATTGTTAGCAGTAGATGAGGTCACTTGTTAGCTACATAACACTAGACTGTAACACTGTACCTTCTACTGGATTTATTGTAAAATCAGTGAGACATTAAAGTCACGAGGTAGGATAAAGATCCTCCTACCTTGAGGAAGCTCAGTGTGGTCAGGAGGAGCTCTGTCTCTCTGGAGGATGCGGTAAATGCAGTAACCCGCACCGGCAGAGAGAGTGACCAGACCCGCAGCACAGGCGATCTCACCCAGGGTCCAGCTCTTCAGGCGCCGCAGAAATCCTCGGAAGTCCATCGCTGTGTCAGAAGTCCTTCGTCGGGAGTCGCTGTTCGTCGAGTATAGATGTAGAGATGAGTTTGTAGAGACGATGTTTATCCGTATCCAAGCAGTAATCCAAATGCAGTGTGATCGTTTAAAACTATTCGACGCGTTATCACCATGGAGACAGTTTAACCACAAACAACTTTAAGAAGCGAACGCGCATGCGCACCTCTAAACCGCACAGATTCCTGCAGCTCGAGACCCCACGTGGGATTGTCTGAGATACGGATTGGAGTCACGCAGATTATTATTATTATTATTATTATTATTATTATTATTATTATTATTATTATTATATGGTGGTTATCATTATTAATTATTATAATTATAAAATCATCACTATTATTATATTGTTCTTATTGTTAACACATACACTTTAATACACTTATTTACTTACACTTATATATCAATATATACTTACTTAGATGGTTCCTTATAGACTGTTGTTGCTCTAACTGTGTGAAGAGCTTTGTAAAGATGAACACAGTACTCATAAATGCATGTCACTAACTGTAAGAGAAATTGTAAAACAAATCCAACAATCCCTTTGCTCCATCTGCTGGAGAATCGATGAGATGACATTAAGAAATCTGGGGCAATTTTTCTAAACGTTTTCTGTTATCAAGTAAATCTTTTAGGACAGCACACTGGGACTCTCTCAAACACCCAGGACGTCCTTATCTCTTAATTACTATTCTGTGAGATAAAGTAACAAGTATTTACTATTCATTTTGTACTTGTCTCATAAACATTACACCATCACTCATCTGTAACAACAGTAGGTCATTTCATCTGTCAGTCTGTGACAGCAAAGAATTAGTGTCTGTAATGACCTTAGGAACTACACTGACCTAATAGTTCCTCATGGGCCATTGATTGCTGTTGTAGAAAGGACATTAATCAGTTACAGTTACGTTATTTACTGTTTAGTGTCACCCAAATGAGGATGGGTTCCCTTCTGAGCCTGGTTCCTCTCAAGGTTTCTTCCTTATTCCATCCCAGGGAGTTTCTCCTTGTCACCGTCGCCACAGGCTTGTTCATTAGGGATAAAATAGGGATAAAATAGTTTAATAATTAAATTTATTAATTTATTAATAAACTTATTTCTAGTTATTTAGTTATTTTTTATTTTGATTTTCCCCCTCCCCTTTCTCTGTTTTTCTTTTCTCAAGCTGCTTTGAGACAATGTTCATTGTAAAAGGCGTTATAGAAAATAAATTGAATTGAATTATTGACAGGAACTATATGAATAGTGAAGTGACTAATTAATGTACAGATATGAGATTTAAACACTCTCCTTTTTCCTACTTAGATAAATGTTCAGATATAAACTGACTTATGAAATAATCCCCATCCCTATATCTCCCTGTTGTCAGAAAAAGGATATATAAATGATAGTTTGATAGAGGGGTCATGGCTGGTTCCTCAGGAACTTTCCTCCCTGACAAGGCATGTTTTCACCAGCTGACCCTCGACTGGCCTAACAGGTCATATATGTAGACACACCTGGGCTGTCTGTCTCTCTTTGGCCTCTCCCTCATGTTTCAGTCTCTCTCTGCTCTTCTTCTGATTCAACACCACGAGCATTGGTCTCTTCCTCCATACAGTGCCTCCTCTCACCTCGCTCTTCACTTGCTGTGGTCCACACATGATATTAGAACCATCACGGACTATAAAACACCATCCTCCAGAATGGGGAATGCGGACGCTTCTCTGGCAGACGAGCTAAACACTTTTTATGCTCGCTTCAAGGCTGCAGCTAATCACGCTAACGGCACTAGCGGCACAAACATCATGCACGCTGAGAGAGCCGGTGGTTAACGTGTTCACCATCTCGGAGCATGACGTGAGGAGGACATTCAGGAGAGTGAACACGAGGAAGGCAGCAGGACCAGATGGCATCACAGGTCGGGTTCTGAAAGCGTGCGCTGACCAGCTAGCACTGGTGTTCACAGAGATCTTCAACCTCTCCCTGAAATAGTCTACAGTCCCCTCATGCTTCAAACAGTCCACCATTGTTCCTGTCCCGAAGAAACCCCAGCCCACCTGCCTCAACGACTACCGCCCTGTAGCCCTGACTTCAGTAGTGATGAAGTGCTTTGAAAGACTGGTCAGAGACTTCATCACTGCATCACTACCAGACACACTGGATCCGCTACAGTTTGCGTACAGGCAAAACCGCTCCACTGAGGACGCCATTTCACACCTCCTTCACACAACAACAAGCCACCTGGACTGCAGAAAAGGGAATTATGTAAAAATGCTGTTTGTGGACTACAGTTCAGCGTTCAACACCATCATTTTTTCCACGCTCACCTCTAAGTTGGAGGTCCTAGGTCTCAGCACACCCCTGTGCCAGTGGATTTCCAACTTCCTGATGGAGAGACCACAAGCCGTACGGATGGGCAAACACACCTCATCCTCCATCACCCTCAGCACTGGAGCTCCTCAAGGTTGTGTTCTGAGCCCCCTGCTCTACTCACTCTACACTTATGACTGTATGGCCACTTCCAACTCCACCACCATCATTAAGTTTGCTGATGACACTGTTGTGTTGGGCCTGATCTCAAACAACGACGAGACGGCCTACCTACGGGAGATTAAAAACCTGGAGAGCTGGTGCCAGGTGAACAACCTACTCCTGAACATCAGCAAGACTAAGGAGTTAACAGTGGACTTCAGTACAAAGCAGGAGCGGTCATACCAACCGACCACGATCAGCGGAACCCCAGTGGAGAGAGTGGACAGCTTCGCAGGACTTGACTTGGTCCTGTCATACCAACACCCTGGTGAAGAAGGCCCGGCAGCGTCTATACCACCTGAGACGCTTTAGGGACTTTAAACTTCCCTCTCAGGCGCTAAAGACTTTTTACACCTGCACCACTGAGAGCGTCCTGACGGGTAGCATCACTTCCTGGTTCGGGAACAGCACCATGCAGGACAGGCGAGCCCTCCAGAGAGTGGTGCGTTCAGCTGAACGTACCATCCACACCGAGCTCCCTGACCTGCAGGACATCTACAGCAAGCGGTGCTGGATCAGAGCCAGGAAGATTGTGAAGGACCTCAGCCGTCCCAACAATGGACTCTTTTCTCTGTTGCGTTCAGGGAAGCGCTTCCGCTCCATGAAGGCAAACACAGAGAGAATGAGGAGGAGCTTCTTCCCGCAGGCCATTCACCTGATATGAACCTAGAACCTGATATGGATACGGGGACTCTGCTTTTTTTCATCACTTTTCATCACTTTGCACAAACTGACACTTTAACACTGGACTGGCACAAGTCACTTTATACAATTATTCCAGCACATGGACACTTTAATGATAAACACTGGATCACCTCAATATATGCCATATACACATACATCTCATCATGTTCATGTCTGCATTTATGTGTATATATGTATATATACCACTTTGTATATACCATATGTATATATATATCTACTTGCACCTATATTTTCATATTCTTACACCTATATTTTCATATTTTATTTTTTATTTATATTATATTTTTATTTACACCTATATTTTCATATTTTATTTTATTTTTATTTATCTATATCTTATTTTACTTTATTTTCTATTTTCTATTTTTACACTTTTAAGATACTCTAGTTTTATTTTTATCTTTATTTTTTATGGATCTCTTTCTAACATACTTTTTATAAATGTTTACATGCCGGACAGTCGTGAAAAAACATTTCCCTGCATGTCGTACTGTGTATGTAAATGTATGTGACAAATAAAATTTGAATTTGTTGTTGATAGAAGCAGCAGAAGATCATTTCCTATCACTCAGTGTTCAGTGAAAGCATGTGTGGTTCATGTGTGTTACCTGCAGTGTATCACAAATACAACAAAAGCTCTAAAGGTAGAAACAGATCTGTTATAACTCATTGTACGTGTGCTAACCTGATCTGTCGGCTTTCCTTTACAGTCCTGACGTCCTTCAGTAATCCCGTTCTCTCCACATGTTCCTGCTGAAGAGAAAACCCCTCAGAAATCACACCTCTAGTGGTAACAACAACATTTTACTTTCTGAAGTGATCAAGTAAGGTGTGGAGGCTGCTGTTTGATTTTTACTCAAATTTTTACTTAATTTTACGGTAAAAGCAAAAGTCCTCAATTTGAATTTCTACTTGAGTTATAGTACAAAAGTTCTTGTATCCAAATGTACTTAAGTCAAAAATAGTACTGCATTTATCCTAGCTCTAATGTTGTCATTTTTTGTAATTAACTATTCATTTTATGTGAGAAGAATCTGTCACCTTACTCACATATGCCTTTTAACACAAGGTCTGAGAAATGATCATGATACAGATGTCAGTTAACATTATTCTGAACAGTCATGACACACAAGGGGAACATGGAGGCTGGAAAATAGCAGGACTTGAGATCAGTTAGGATTTCCTGTAAAGATTTATGTTATACTTAAGATAGTAACAAATTAAAACCTGATAAAATACTTTACCATGTAGATGTATGGCACATTTGTGTGTGTGTGTGTGTGTGTCAGTGTTCACAGGGCACAGGTATTTGTGCATGGACTCTACACAAGAAAAAAGACCCTTATAATATAAAGACATGCTCTATAGCTTGTAAATTGTTTCCTACATAAAGTGCTTAAAAATAAAAATATAAACATCACAGCAGAAGAAAATATGAAGTACTACAGCGGGACAGTCTGACTTGGTCACTCATACAGAATAAGTAATGTGTGCTGGACACTCCTGTGTCTGGGGAATCAGTTTTAAACAAATGACCAGCGAGGATCTAAGCAGATTGACTTTAACAGAAACTTGCTGCTCTACAGATTCAGAGGAAAAAAGTTCAGATTCAGCTCAGTCAATATTTCAGTATTCAGTAACTAATGCTTTGGTGTGTGATGGACAATTACAGTATTTGTGCAGTAATCTTATTCTGCTTTACATAAAAAAATATGAAAAATAAATTTTACTTGGTGACTGGTCAAATATCAACAATAACAGTTGATCAATATGGGTTATGCTGTATAACATCAGTAATGTTAATATAGACTGATGATAGTTACTGATTACGTTAGCGTAAGGACAGGACATAATTAAGATAATGACAGATTTATTCAGATTTATTCACATACACAAGAAAATCCTTCAAAGCTACGAGCTAACATGAGATTCATATTAAAGAAAATGGCCATTATGATTATCACAGGACGCTCACCTCTACATGATTTCACAAAATATGATTCTTGGATTCTTGTAAGATGAAATCCTGTGTTATTGAGGCAGAGCAGGAATCTGAATATGAAAGACTTTCTTCTGTTCTACAGCTTAAAACAAATCCTGCAGGTCAGACCACGGGTCAGGGTGGCAGGAGGAGGTCAGGGTTTTCTTCCATCATAAGCTACAGTATTTCAGGCTGTGACACTGCAGTGACCACTGTCACAAACCCTTTAACTAACTATAAGTGTGTTTTACAAAAACTCATTTTGAAATCCACATTCAGTCCAGACGACTTTCCCACGACAGTCACAAACAAACACAACTTCTACAGCAGTCGTCTTACACAAAACAGGGTGATGAACTTTCATTTTTCTTCTTTTTCTTTTTTCTAAGAAAAAGAAGAAAAAAGAAGAAATTTTTTTTAAATGTAGACTCAAAATATTATTTCTGAGATTATTCATCAGCACACATATGATTAAATCTGTTTTTTATGGCTAGAAAAAAAATCACAGTAAAATAAACCGAACCGATATCATGAATCCTGTGCTTATCATGGTATGTTTTTAATCTACTGTATGATTTCAGCATTATTCTATATATTTACTGCAGATTAGTTTGTTACAATGCTGGCGTATTCGGTTTTCTCTCCAGCGTTGATCTGGACCTGAGCTGCTCCGGCTGTGTGAATGTGGCTTACAGTAGAGTAAGTAACATCAGGTACAGTCTGTGAAAGACAGAAGAGGAAAATTATTCATATAACACTTCTGTCACTTCTACTGTTGACTTTAAGAAGCAAGTAAAATCCTGTAAAGACGACACAAATCTCTAAATCTGACTTCTTTCTTTACACCATGTGTTGTTCTGAACATTTAAGACTTAAAGATGTCACATGATAATAAAAATCCAGCTGAATCCAGACCTGTGTGTACACTAACCTGATCCTTCTGCTTTGGACGTCCTTCAGTAATCACCTTCTTTCCACATCTTCCTCCTAATGAGAAAAGACCTCAGAAATCACACCTCTAGTGGGAACTACAGACTTTCACTATTTGAAGTAATCAGGTGAAGTGTGGAGGCTGCTGTTCTGCTTCAGCTCACATACATGAACACTGAGTGATGCAAAGAGCCACAGTTTAAACTTTATTTTACAGTGAAACTACTTACTGAATTACTGACTGACTTATTTATTTTCAAAATCTGTTGTGTGTGTGTGTGTGTGTGTGTGTGTATTTGTGCATTTGTGTTGTACCTTTGCATCTCCAACAAATAAATGCCACTACACCGACTATCACCGACAGAAAAGCTGCCGCAATGCCGAACACTGTGTAATAAAACACACCAAAAATATTAATAAATCTAATAATACTGGTTTCTATTTTCATTTCTGATGAAAAGTTTTGGCACCCAGAGGGAGGCTGCTATGAGTTTCTTGTTCATCTTGTTCCAGTGTTGTTGAGGATGATGAAGGTGAAGAGGTTTTTGGTGTGATTTGAGGCTGTTCTGATTGAGGTCTTCTGTGTGTTTTCATTGAGAGAGCTGAAGTTGCTTTGCTTTCTATAAAAAAGACAAAATGTATTACTAATAATTTTTATCACTGTTATATGTGATATGGCACATGACACTGGAGTAAAACATGCTGTTTACCTTGTTCCAGTGTTGTTGAGGATGATGAAGGTGGAGAGTTTGTTGTTTTACTTGGAGGCTGTTCTGATGGAGGTCTTCTGTCTGTTTTCCCCGAGTGTGTTGAAGTTTCTCTTCTTCCTACTGAAAAGACAAAACATATTAAATCTAAAGTCTGTTTTTAATCACTGTTAGTAATATGACACATGACACTCATGCTCAGTCATTAATGAAACAATGTCTGTAATACCTTCTTTAAAATAAAATGGTAACAATTAGAGGCATGTTAATGAAGATAAATGACACCTACATAAACAAAAACTTGAACATACATGAGTATTTATAAAGTGCTATAAGTGTAATCTGAGGTAAAGTCTGCATTTCTTGTTAATGTCAAGTTGATAAAAGAATTAATACAGATATACACATTTCTATATATTATTTCTCTGACTGTACATTAGAATGAGACTGATTTTAATTTAACATCATATAAATTCTATGAATTAGATATAAATATAAAAATAGATTAAACAACATGACACTGACACCTTTTGAAGCTGTTATTAATGTTTATGTAGGCTTATGTCAGCTGTAATGAAGGTGTGTTCTGAAGGCTGTGCTCTCTGGTGATGATAATCAGACAGAAATCACATGACACAAAGGTGGTTCTGTGTTGTTACCCTGCTCCTGCTCTGACCTGCTCACCAAATAGGAGTCATTATAATGTGTCACACTGTGACTTATACACTGAACAAAATTATAAACGCAACACTTTTGTTTTTGCTCCATTTTTCATGAGCTGAACTCAAAGATCTAAGACTTCTTCTATGTACACAAAAGGCCTATTTCTCTCAAATATTCTTCACAAATCTGTCTAAATCTGTGTTAGTGAACACTTCTCCTTTCCTGAGATAATCCATCCACCTCACAGGGGTGGCATATCAAGATGCTGATTAGAGAGCATGATTGTTGCACAGGTGTGTCTTAGACTGGCCACAAGGCTACTCTAAAATGTGCAGTTGTACTGTATTGGGGGGGTCGGGGGGGGGGTCTGGGGGGGTTGGGGGGTCCGAAAACTAGTCAGTATCTTGTGTGACCACCATTTGCCTCACGCAGTGCCTCACGCATCTCCTCATAGAGTTGATCAGGTTGTTGATTGTGGCCTGTGGAATGTTGGTCCACTCCTCTTCAATGGCTGTGTGAAGTTGCTGGATCTTGGCAGGAACTGGAACACACTGTCATATACGCCGATCCAGAGCATCCCAAACATGCTCAATGGGTGACATGTCCGGTGAGTATGCTGGCCATGCAAGAACTGGGATGTTTTCAGCTTCCAGGAATTGTGTACAGATCCTTGCAACATGGGGCCGTGCATTATCATGCTGCAACATGAGGTGATGGTCGTGGATGAATGGCACAACATTGGGCCTCAGGATCTCGTCACGGTATCTCTGTGCCTTCAAAATGCCATCAATAAAATGAACCTGTGTTCGTTGTCCATAACATACGCCTGCCCATACCATAACCCCACCGCCACCATGGGCCACTCGATCCACAACGTTGACATCAGCAAACCTCTCACCCACACGGCGCCATACACGCTGTCTGCCATCTGCCCTGTACAGTGAAAACCGGGATTCATCCGTGAAGAGAACACCTCTCCAAAGTGCCAGACGCCATCAAATGTGAGCATTTGCCCACTCAAGTCGGTTACGACGATGAACTGCAGTCAGGCTGAGACCCCGATGAGGACAACGAGCATGCAGATGAGCTTCCCTGAGACGGTTTCTGACAGTTTGTGCAGAAATTCTTTGGTTATGCAAACCGATTGTTGCAGCAGCTGTCCGGGTGGCGGATCTCAGACGATCTTGGAGGTGAAGATGCTGGATGTGGAGGTCCTGGGCTGGTGTGGTTACACATGGTCTGCGGGTTGTGAGGCTGGTTGGATGTACTGCCAAATTCTCTGAAACGCCTTTGGAGACGGCTTATGGTAGAGAAATTAACATTCAATTCACGGGCAACAGCTCTGGTGGACATTCCTGCAGTCATCATGCCAATTGCACGCTCCCTCAAAACTTGCGACATCTGTGGCATTGTGCTGTGTGATAAAACTGCACATTTTAGAGTGGCCTTTTATTGTGGCCAGTCTAAGACACACCTGTGCAATAATCATGCTCTCTAATCAGCATCTTGATATGCCATACCTGTGAGGTGGATGGATTATCTCGGGAAAGGAGAAGTGCTAACTAACACAGATTTAGACAGATTTGTGAACAATGTATGAGAGAAATAGGCCTTTTGTGTACATAGAAGAAGTCTTAGATCTTTGAGTTCAGCTCATGAAAAATGGGGGCAAAAACAAAAGTGTTGCGTTTATAATTTTGTTCAGTGTAGATTAAAACCCTCAGTTATGGTAAATTTAGTAGACAGTTTTGTTACATACGTGACTATAATTTATTTAAAGTCTTATCAGGTCGGCTTTCACACTAAATATCAACTTTTATTGTGTATTTAAATGTGTTACCTTCAACATTAATCCTGATGTCTCTGTATTCCCAGAATCCAGTGCTGCACCTGTAGTCTCCCTGATCCTCTTCTCTCAGGTCAGATATGAACAGAGACAGATTACCAGGAGAAATGTTATTAAACAGCTGAAGTCTGCCACGGTAGTGTTCATCATTTAACACGTCAGTCAGAGATCCTGTTCTGTAGGTCATCCAGGTGAATGTCTGAGGTTTGGTGTTCAGGTCAGAGCAGGAGCAGGGTAACAGAACTGAACCTCCTGGGTGTCCATTAAACACCTGATAATTATCACCAGAGAGATCACAGCCTACAGAAACAAACATACAAGAACTCAGAATCTACTGAATACTATATGAAGTACAAAGATCAGGACTGAAGCATGGACCCTGGAGCTGTGAGGAGATGATGATACCCACTGCATGGTGAAAAGTCCATGTGAAATATAAGCTGTAGACACAGAGTTTTTTTGGAAGTTGAGTTTAACTGAGAAAAGTATTCATGATATTTGAAAGCTGAGGTTATTCAATCCTTTTTGTATCAAAGCAGTGAAAAGTGATACACAGTTCAGTTCACATAGACCTCTGTTGTGTTCACTGTGTGAAAAGATTTAAAAAAGTGAACACAGTGTTGATAAATGGATGTAACCAAAATAAAATGTAAATAAGGCACAGTGTAGGAAGTGAAGCTGGAGGTCACTGAACCTTCACTGATAAATAAAGTTAAAACATTACTTAAGGAACTTCTTCATAGGGCTACATGACACCTAAATAAACCTTTCATAATAACTGACATGAACCTAAATCAATATTTATAAAGACATGGATTTAAAAAGTCTTCCTAATGTATCAGCTGATGTACAGACTGTGTTTATCAATGTTAATGTTAAACTGGTATAAACACCTAGTCTAGTGTCTTATGGAGATTTTCTTTGACTGTAAATTAGAGTTTGGTTTTAATGTTTCATGTCATATTAAATTTTATTCTGATTTATCAGATATTAATATAAAAACTGACTCAACAAGCTCAGAGTGACATCTAATGAAGGCTTTATTACTGTTTATGTAGTCATATGTCAGCTGATATGAAGGGTGTCAGCTCTATAGCTCTATAAACACTACAGTGTTATGAGAATAAATCATAGATTAGACTAAAAAATAACAAACTAATCCAACTTGATACTGATGTGTCACTATATGACTCCTAGATTAATTCCCCTTTAGTTATAGTAAATGGAGACATTTTTTTTACATATGTGACTATAATTCATTTGAAGACTTATCAAATCTGCTTTCACATTGAATACTAACTATTATTGTGTATTTAAATTCTTTACCTTTAACATAAATTGTGATGTCTCTGAGTCCCTTCTCAGTGCTGCACCTGTAGACTCCCTGATCCTCTTCTCTCAGGTCAGATATGAACAGAGACAGATTACCAGGAGAAATGTTATTAAACAGCTGAAGTCTGCCACGGTAGTGTTCATCATTTAACACGTCAGTCAGAGATCCTGTTCTGAAGGTCATCCAGGTGAATGTCTGAGGTTTGGTGTTCAGGTCAGAGCAGGAGCAGGGTAACAGAACTGAACCTCCTGGGTGTCCATTAAACACCTGATAATTATCACCAGAGAGATCACAGTCTACAGAAACAAACATACAAAAACTCAGAATCTACTGAATACTATATGAAGTACAAAGATCAGGACTGATGCATGGACCCTGGAGCTGTGAGGAGATGATGATACCCACTGCAGTTTTTTTGGAAGTTGAGTTTAACTGAGAAAAGTATTCATGATATTTGAAAGCTGAGGTTATTCAATCCTTTTTGTATCAAAGCAGTGAAAAGTGATACACAGTTCAGTTCACATAGACCTCTGTTGTGTTCACTGTGTGAAAAGATTTAAAAAAGTGAACACAGTGTTGATAAATGGATGTAACCAAAATAAAATGTAAATAAGGCACAATGTAGGAAGTGAAGCTGGAGGTCACTGAACCTTCACTGATAAATAAAGTTAAAACATTACTTAAGGAACTTCTTCACAGGGCTACATGACACCTAAATAAACCTTTCATAATAACTGACATGAACCTAAATCAATATTTATAAAGACATGGATTTAAAAAGTCTTCCTAATGTATCAGCTGATGTACAGACTGTGTTTATCAATGTTAATGTTAAACTGGTATAAACACCTAGTCTAGTGTCTTATGGAGATTTTCTTTGACTGTAAATTAGAGTTTGGTTTTAATGTTTCATGTCATATTAAATTTTATTCTGATCTATCAGATATTAATATAAAAACTGACTCAACAAGCTCAGAGTGACATCTAATGAAGGCTTTATTACTGTTTATGTAGTCATATGTCAGCTGATATGAAGGGTGTCATGTAGCTCTATAAACACTACAATGTTATGAGAATAAATCATAGATTAGACTAAAAAATAACAAACTAATCCAACTTGATACTGATGTGTCACTATATGACTCCTAGATTAATTCCCCTTTAGTTATAGTAAATGGAGACATTTTTATTACATATGTGACTATAATTCATTTGAAGACTTATCAAATCTGCTTTCACATTGAATACTAACTATTATTGTGTATTTAAATTCTTTACCTTTAACATAAATTGTGATGTCTCTGAGTCCCTTCTCAGTGCTGCACCTGTAGTTTCCCTGATCCTCTTCTGTCAGGTCAGATATGAACAGAGACAGATTACCAGGAGAAATGTTATTAAACAGCTGAAGTCTGCCACGGTAGTGTTCATCATTTAACACGTCAGTCAGAGATCCTGTTCTGAAGGTCATCCAGGTGAATGTCTGAGGTTTGGTGTTCAGGTCAGAGCAGGAGCAGGGTAACAGAACTGAACCTCCTTGGTATTGGGTGATTTCTACCAGGTCATTATCACCAGAGAGATCACAGCCTACAGAAACAAACATACAAAAACTCAGAATCTACTGAATACTATATGAAGTATGAGAAAATAATTATGTTTCAGCGGGGGTTGCACGTGAGCTCGGCGAAGATGGCTGCATAGTGTGAGAGCTCTCCACAACTTCGCTCAAAAACAACCCCTAACTTTTATAAACCTGGTTGTCAACTTGGGCTTGATTATGTCTAAACCCCTGTCGGTGAAGGAATGTGATATTTTTACGAAAGCGTGCAAGACAAGCACAAGAAGTAGCACAAAAGCAGAATCACCGACTGAGAGAGTGAAGGCTGGTAGCATGGCGGAATTAGGCGAGGTGCTAACTGAATTAAAAGTGCTTCGTTCCGAATTCGGTTCAAAGTTAGATGGCATAAACAACCATTTGGGAGTAATGGCAAATTCTATCTCAGCTTTCGAAAGCAATCTGACTGACATTAAACGCGAGGTGTCAGCTAACGAAAAACGGATTGAGGAAACTGAGGCCTGCATCTCTGCAATAGAGGACAAACTTGATAAAACTGAGTCTGCATTATCTTCGGCGACAAAGCGGATTGCATATCTGGAGATAAAGACGAATGATCTGGAAAACTGTGGAAGGAGAAAGAATATACGTGTATTTGGCCTCAAAGAAGGAGCAGAAGGTAAACGCACTTTATTGGACTTTTTGCATGACATGCTTCCTCAATGGCTGGGCCTCGAACCCGAGAAATCCTTTCCTTTGGAAAGAGCCCACCGCACATTAGCGCCGGCAACTCCTAATCAAAACAGATCTGTGATTATCCGCTTTCTCAAGTTTCAAGATAGGGAGTTCGTTCTGCGCTCCGCGAGAAGCCGGGATATAATCTACAGCGGATCCAAAATTTACTTTGCTCAAGGTCTTTCAGCAGAAAAGATCCGACAGAGACGCGAATTTAACAATGTCAGGAAATTGTTCATCGGCAAGGGAATGTTCTGCGGGTTTCATCACCATCCATGTAAGCTGGGGATGCTTCACGACGGGAAGATAAAGCTGTTCTCCTCACCACGTGATGCCGAGGAGCTCTATTGCAGTATCAGCACGAGTTAAACCATGGTTGACCAGGTCAGACTTGACTGTTTTATATCAAGGGGGAAGTTTTGACTCAAATGTAAATTTGTATGTATATGTAAAATATTGCGCGTTGTTGTGGGACCCAACTGTCGGCCGTTGTAGTTAGTGGCCTATCGTATATTTGCGGTTATAAGGTTGCCTTGTCGTTTGGGGACTAGGCTTTAGTTTTTGGGAGGAGGTAGGGGATGTTCACCATGTTCTGTATACCACCCTTTTTTTTTTCTTTTTTTTTTCTTTTTTTTGTGTGTGTGTTTTTTTTTTTTTTTTTTTTTTGTTGGTTTTTTTGGTCATACAGTACAATATGGACATGTATGTCTTTGAATGGCTAACATACTTAATGTGATGTCCTTTAATGTCAGAGGCATAGGTCATCCAATCAAACGTAAAAGAATCCTTACTTTTTTGAAAAGGGAGAAGGTTGATGTGGCTTTACTGCAGGAGACCCATCTGTCCAGAGAGGAGCATAAAAAGCTGAAAAGGGATTGGGTGGGCCAGGTTTATTTTTCAAGTTTTACAAGTAATAAGAGGGGGACAGCAATACTTATAAAAAACATAAGAATCTTCCTTTTATTTTTAAAGAGCAATATAGCGACCAAGAGGATAGGTATGTATTAATATGTGGAACGCTTTATGGTCTGGAATTCACACTGCTTAACATCTACGCCCCAAATGCAGACTGTCCTAAATTTATGACAAAAATGATTACCCTATTTAGCCAGTATAATACAGAACTTGGAATAATTGCAGGAGACTTCAACTGTAGTATGGACAGTAGCCTAGATAAATCTTCACTCTCTGCCAATGCAGCAAAAGCTTTAAAGGTGGCCTCTAGCAACGCAGGTCTTGTCGATGTATGGAGAGAGTTTAACCCTCTAGTGAAAGATTATACCTTTTACTCGGCAAGACATAAGACATACTCTCGGCTAGACTTTTTCCTCTTACCCCAGGCTTTCCTACCCTCTGTTGTTTCTTGTAGTATAGGTTCCATCCTTATGTCAGACCATGCACCTGTCTCTCTTCAGCTATCCTCGCATCAACGGATGCACACAACTAGGTATTGGAAACTTAATTCATCACTTCTTATGAATACGGAGGCCTGTAATAATATCAGACAATGGCTGGAACAGTATTGGCAGGACAATGCAGCCTCTCCTGTCACTCCTGCAGTGATATGGGACGCAGCTAAAGCAGTGATTAGAGGACAGTTGATCTCATATACAACCGCGAGGAAAAAATCTAATAATGAGCGAACTGCGCAATTGAAGAAGGAGCTTACTTATTTAGAACAACTCCATAAACAATCACCTACAGAGATAAATATGAAGAAACTTAATACTGTTAGAAATAATTTTAATTTACTTCAAATTGAGCACACCAAAAAACATTGATTTTTTACTTGGCAACGCTATCATGAGTATGGCAACAAGCCAAGTAGGCTTCTGGCCTTTCACCTTAAAAAAGAACAAGCAGAACGTACAATAAAATGTATATGTAATGCGGCAGGTCAATTAAAATATGATTTGCAATCAATAAAATCCTCTGTTCTTAACTATTATACACAGCTCTACTCATCAGAAAATCCCTCCAAAGTAGATATTCATTCTTTTTTAGAGAAGATGTCTCTGCCTTCAATTTCGGAGGAGGATAAGGAACGGTTGAACTCTCCATTTACATCAGAGGAGGTGCTCCAAGCAATCTCGGCACTCCCCTCTGGAAAAGCGCCCGGCTTAGATGGATATCCCGTAGAATTTTACAAGGCCTTTTGGCCTCAAATTGAGCCCTTGTTTATGCCTATGCTTACAGATTTCGTCCAAAATGGGACTCTTCCTGAAACAATGAGGACAGCTGTAATATCGTTAATACATAAGAAAGATAAAGATGCTGCTGATTGTACTATCTTTGGATGCGGAAAAAGCGTTTGACAGAGTCGAGTGGCCATCGAGTGGTATCTGTTTTCAGTCCTAAGGAAATTCAATATTGGTGATAAATGTATTGGGTGGATAAAGTCTATGTGTAGTAACCCACAAGCACAAATATGTGTAAATGGGACTCTGTCTGATAAATTCGGCCTACATCGGGGTTGTCGGCAGGGATGTCCCCTGTCCCCATTTTTGTTTAATCTAGCCATCGAACCACTTGCGGAGGCCATACGAATCAGCAATAAGATCTCAGGAATTGGCAATGGAAAAATGGAAAACAGAATTTCACTGTATGCTGATGATATAATTTTGTATTTGTCTAATCCAGAAAGTTCAATACCAGTGGTGTTAGACCTTATCGACGAATTTGGGAGTATATCAGGCTACAGAATAAATTTGTCCAAGTCCAATGCCTTCTTATTAAATATGTCAATCTCTAGTAAATTAAAGAGCATCTCCCCCTTTTCCTGGGCTCAGACTGGATTTAAGTATCTAGGTGAATGTACCTTCCAAACTTAAAGAACTATTTTGCTTGAACTATCCCCCACTTCTTAAAAAGATTAAGGAAGATTTGGAATATTGGCATCTGCTCCCTATCTCATTTCAAGAATTAATGTAATAAAAATGAATATTCTACCAAGACTTAATTTTTTATTTCAGTCGTTGCCCTGCTACTTGAATAAAGATTTTTTTAAATCCGTAAACAAATTGATAAGCTCCTTTATCTGGAAGAACTCAGCACCTAGAATATCTTTTAAAACACTAACTAAAACTAAAGAAAGGGGAGGACTGGGTCTTCCTGACCTTCAGTTGTATTATTGGGCTGCTCAGACAAAAGGCATGATTGGTTGGATGCAAACTTGCAGGACTGCTCACTGGACAGATGTTGAAGACGAACTCTGCTCTCCTATGCCTCTGACATCTTTACCTTTTATTAACAACATAAATGCATTACATTCGGTGACAAGAACATATGTTGTCTACAACATTATTCGGGCCTGGCAAGATGTAAAAAGGTTTGGTTCTTCTGCTAAAATCTCTATGTTAGCTCCTCTGTCCCCTAATCCAGATCTACCATCCTCACTCGGAAAGGCTCTGTTCATAAAGTGGAAAGAATATGGTATATGTCGATTTCAAGATTTGTTTACCAGCTGTTCCCTTAAGTCCTTTTCGGATCTAAGGATGGAGTTTCAGATTCCAAGACAGGAGTTTTATAAATACCTTCAAATACGTCATTTGATAACCACTCTTGAAAAGGCGGGACAAATATCTCTGAGGTGTTCCAGGATAGAGGAGATTTTGATGAATTCCCACATATTGAAAGGAAGGATTTCTGAGATATACTCTGTATTGTTAGATTATCATAATTCTTCCTTGATTTCACTTAAAAATGTGTGGCAAAGAGATCTAGGGTGTAACTTCAGTGAGGAACAATGGGGGACTATATGTCAGAATATTTTCACTTCTTTCTCTTGTAACAAAATAGCTGAACAGAACTATAAATTTATGCACAGGATGTACCTTACCCCACTCCGATTGAGTAAAATGTATCCTAATGTATCGCTCAGATGCCATCGGTGTAAAACCTATATAGGTTCAGTTATGCACATCTTTTGGGAATGTAGAAAATTAAAATATTTTTGGAAAGCTGTACAGGATTTCACAGCCAGGGTGTTGCAAATTCCACTGGACAATGCACCAACATCTTTTTGGTACGGAATTGGACAGGACACTTGATTCTATATCTGTAAGGAGGCTTGGCATAATATCATATTTATCAAAAAAATGCATCTTGCTCAACTGGAATCAACCAAGGCCTCCAACATTTGAACTGTTTCAACAACTTCTGAATGAGACATTACGACTGGAACAGTATGCCTACAACTTTAGAAACAGGGATGATGCTTTTAGAAGAATATGGATGCCTCTTATAGACCTCCGACCTTTTGGCCACCTTAGAAGTACTTAACAAAATATATGACCATATTTAAAATTACAGCCCAACACACGTGTTCGTTTTTTTTTTTTTTTTTTTTTTTTTTTTAATGTATTTATTTATTTTATTTTATTTATTTTTATTTTATTTATTTATCTTATTTATTTATTTTTTATTCCCATCTCTTTTATTTATTTACTTTTAAATACTGTTGCTTTTACTATTTTATTGTGTTTGTGTAAATAAAGATGTTAAAATCAATAAACAAATAATTGAAAAAAAAATAATTGTTTCAGCACATTTAATTTCAACATTCTGATCTGATTTCCTACTATTTAATAATTCTTAGTTCATGAGAAAAATGTTGTTGTTTATTCGGCTGCTCCCTGTTCAGGGTTTACCACAGCGGATCATTTGGTCTGCATATTTTGGATGTGGTACAGGTTTTTCACCTTCCTGATGCAACCCTCCCATTTTATCTGGGGTTGGGACCGGCACTGATAGTTAACTCTTTAGTAGCTGGGTTAGCTCCCTGCTCTGCAATCGAACCCAGGTTATGGAATGAGAGCACTGAGTCCTAGTTTATGAGGAAAATATTTTGTGATAATTCGAGAATATTTCTTTATTTAGAATTCATTTTATTGGGTTAAAGGAATTGTCCACATTAAGAGGTTTACTTAAACATACAGGGTCAGTAGTGGAACATCATCATCTGAACTACTGTGTGTGTTACACTATCCTGTGATCATGTGTTCCAGTGTTTTTACAGTCACTTACACACATTTATCAATACTATGGTCACTTTTTCAAATCTCTTTATACAGTTGGCTTTACCAGCGTGTGGTACATCCATAATCCACTATAACCATCAAAACACACTTCACACATGCTTCATAACCAATTCATTCTACCAGAACATGAGGAAAAGCTCTCTCACAACAACATAAACCTGGAAATACTGGAAATACACCCTTTCTCTCTCATGCAATCACACACTCAGTCATACTTAGGGGCAATTTATCCTAGACAGTCCACCTACTGCTTTTAAAGACAGAGGAAACCAGAGAATCTGGAGGGAATCCACATGGACATGAGAAGAACAAACACAGAAACTCCTCACAGATGGGAACCTGATCTCAGGACTGAAGCAGGGACCCTGGAGCTGTGAGGAGACGACGCTACACACTGCATCACCACACTGCTCATAGATCCACACATTTACAATTTTGATGGTAAGGAAGTGAAAAATAAAACACATTATGAGGCTAAATTATAAATAAATAAATAAATAAATAAATAAATAAATAAATAAATAAATAAATAAAATAAGCTAATATTATTTTCATCAGTTTATTTACTTTTTTAAAAAAAAAGAAATTTTCTAAAGAAATTAATCGAATTTATTTTACTGAATTGTGTCAAAGCAATGAAAGTGTTACACAGTTCAGTCCACATATACCACAGTTGTGAGTTTTGAAAATGTGAACACAGTGTTGATAAAAGCATGTAACTAATTATAAAAAATAAAAACTGTAAAAATGATGTAATTGTCATGTGTACATGGTGGTCAGAGAGACAGCAGTGAGAGAGAGACAGCAGTGAGAGAGAGACAGCAGTGACAGAGAGAGACAGCAGTGACAGAGAGACAGCAGTGACAGAGAGAGACAGCAGTGACAGAGAGAGACAGCAGTGAGAGAGAGACAGCAGTGACAGAGAGACAGCAGAAAAAGGTGTGAAATTCACACACATCTATTTACAGCTAAGACCAGAGTGAAGAAGTGATGTACAAGTTACAGGAAATAACTTTTCTACTATGCTTTATATGAGTTATTATAGATACATTCAATAAGACAGAGATTGTGAGAGATGTAATTCAGTAAATGTGTAAAAACATACACTGTAAGTATTATAGGGATGTAAAATAATCTGACTGTAGAATCCTCCTTATTCATTATCCCACCTCTCTTCATCAGTACATTTTACACTGAAGTTAATCAGGAAGAAAAAATCCACATGATCAAAGCTGAACAGGTCTAAATAAGGACATTATAACACAAGGCAGGATGTGTACGTTTCAGCACACACACACACACACACACACACACACCAGTCCCTCAGTGTGAAACACACACACACACACACACACACACACACAGGAAACCACAAAAACCACAAAAACCACTTTGTCATTTCTCATTTTTGAAAACATATTTCATCACTCTTTCCATCATAAATACACTGTAAAGTAAGAATGCTTTAAAAATAAAGTGTTAATGGTTATGCAAAATGTAAAATGAGCAAAAAGAATAAAATCAAATCAAATCAATGCTTGTTGTGTCTACCCTTTTCCTTCAAATCAGCATCTTGCACATTTTGTAGACTTAAAAGAACTCAAGGATTTTGAAGGATCAGATATATATTTAGCTCTGATGTTCATCAGTATATTCACCAGCAAGTGTGTTTCCTGAGACTTACAGGAAGTGATAAAGACACATTTACCACGTGTGAGCTGAGGAGCACTTAGAGGCTGATCACATGTGATTATAAAAAGTAAGATTCATCATAGGAGTATAATTTTAATTATTAACATTACATTAACAAATTCAGAATTTAAAATGTTTTTTATAAAATGTGATTTTATTTAATTATTCATTTAATCTACACCGATCAGGCATAACATTATGAACACTGAGAGGTGAAGTGAATAACACTGATGATCTCCTCATCATGGCACCTGTTAGTGGGTGGGATATATTAGGCAGCAGGTGAACATTTTGTCCACAAAGTTGATGTTAGAAGCAGGAAAAATGGACAAGAGTAAGGATTTGAGCGAGTTTGAGGAAGGGTCAAATTGTGATGGCTAGACCACTGGATCAGAGCATCTCCAAAACTATAGCTCTTGTGGGGTGTTCCCGGTCTGCAGTGGACAGTATCTATCAAAAGTGGTCCAAGAAATGAATAGTGGTGACCCGGTGACAGGGTCATGGGTGGCCAAGGCTCACTGATGCACGTGGAGAGTGAAGGCTGGCCCATGTGGTCCGATCCAAAAGATGAGCTACTGTTTCTCAAATTGCTGAAGAAGTTAATGCTGGTTCTGATAGAAAGGTGTCAGAATACACAGAGCATCACAGTTTGTTGCGTATGGGGTGCATATCTACAGACCAGTCAGGGTGCCCATGCTGACCCCTGTGCACCACTGAAAGCACCAACAATGGGCACATGAGCATCAGAATTGGACCACGGAGCAATGGAAGAAGGTGGCCTGGTCTGATGAATCATGTTTTCTTTTACTTCACGTGGATGGCCGTGTGCGTGTGCTTCATTTACAAGGGGAACACATGGCACCAGGATGCACTATGGGAAGAAGGCAAGCTGACGGAGGCAGTGTCATGCTTTGTGCAATGTTCTGCTGGGAAACCTTGTGTCCTGCTATCCATGTGGATGTTACTTTGACACGTACCACCTACCTAAGCATTGTTGTAGGCCATCTACATCCTTTCATGGAAACAGTATTCCCTGATGACTGTGGCCTCTTTCAGCAGGATAATGCACCATGCCACAAAGCAAAAATGGATCAGGAATGGTTTGATGAGTACAACAATGAGTTTGAGGTGTTGACTTGGTCTCCAAATTCCCCAGATCTCAGTCCAATCCAGCATCTGTGGGATGTTGTGGACAAACAAGTCCAATCCATGGAGGCCTCACCTCACAACTTACAGGACTTAAAGGATCTGCTGCTAACATCTTGGTGCCAGATACCACAGCACACCTTCAGGGATCTAGTGGAGTCCATGCCTCGACAGGTCAGGGCTGTTTTGGCAACAAAAGGGGGACCAACACAATATTAGGCATTTGATCATAATGTTATGATCGGTGTATGATTACATTGCTATGGCTTAGCGACATCTCGTGTCATAACGCTGCTACTACAGCTGGTCTACAGATAATTACTCCTGATTGATAGAGGTTGTTTTTCAAAATAAAAAAAATCCTGCAGACTGTAATAGTTAATAAAATTGAATAAAATAAAAATTCAAGGTTCTACCTTGTTCAAAAGATTTCTATCTAATTCTACATTTCAGAGGTCTGAACTGGTTCCTAAAAGACCTTCTGTACTAATAAACTGAACACTAAGAGAGTCTGATGTAATGCATGAGGTACAACCACAGGACTGGTTCACATCAGCGGTCCTGCACTGTGTCTGTTCTCAGCACTTGTTCTCACAGTGAAGCAGGTTGTACAATTCATCAGCATGAAGATAACTTCACACAATAATATCAGCTATACAGACATTATCAAGCATCAGCCAGGTCACTGTGTACAGAGACAACTAATGTAGAGGACATTAGGATTGACCGCAGGTGGACCAGTGATTCCCCTCCCCCCATGCACCAGAGACTTTTTAACAAGGACACTGACAAGTATTCACAGTTTATAAAACCACAGACACATGAACAACTAGCATTCTCATAGTTCTGCAGAGCCAATGTGAGACACCCAGCATGTCAGAGTGACCACAGGACTGTGGTCAGTGCAACATGGGGGCTGATGGGAGAATGACAACTTCCTCTTTCTCACAGCTTCAGTTAACCAACATTGTACCATGCAGAAAGAATACTGTGTAATACTCCACACTCAACAAGACCGCTGTCACAAACCCTTTAACTAACTATAAGTGTGTTAATGTGTATTTTAACTGATTTCACTGGACCACCGACACATACAGAACAAACACAGAAACTCCACACAGATGGGAACCTGATCTCAGGACTGAAGCAGGGACCCTGGAGCTGTGAGGAGACGACGCTACACACTGCATCACCACACTGCTCATAGATCCACACATTTACACTTTTGTAGAGATGGGAATGAAGTGAAAAATAGAACACATGGATAAGGATAAAGTAGAAATCAGCTGTTTTTTTCTATAATTTTATTTATATTTTATAATTTAATTTAAAGATTTTTATTGAATTTATTTTACTGAATTGTGTCAGTTTTGAAAATGTGAAATGTGTTGATAAAAGCAATTAACTAATGTTAAAAAATAAAAACCCTAAATATGATGTAATGTAGGAAGTGGAGTTGGTGGTCAGAGAGACAGCAGTGACAGAGAGACAGCAGTGACAGAGAGACAGCAGTGAGAGAGAGAGACAGCAGTGACAGAGAGACAGCAGTGACAGAGAGAGACAGCAGTGACAGAGAGACAGCAGAAAAAGGTGTGAAATTCACACACATCTATTTACAGCTAAGACCAGAGTGAAGAAGTGATGTACAAGTTACAGGAAATAACTTTTCTACTATGCTTTATATGAGTTATTATAGATACATTCAATAAGACAGAGATTGTGAGAGATGTAATTCAGTAAATGTGTAAAAACATACACTAAGTATTATAGGGATGTAAAATAATCTGACTGTAGAATCCTCCTTATTCATTAGCCCACCTCTCTTCATCAGTACATTTTACACTGAAGTTAATCAGGAAGAAAAAATCCACATGATCAAAGCTGAACAGGTCTAAATAAGGACATTATAACACAAGGCAGGATGTGTACGTTTACCTTGTGTATAAAGATTAACTCTGTCTTTGAACAGATTCATTAGAAGAACATGCTAATCTTGATATTTACAATTTTAATGTTATTAATTCTCTAAATAATAAACATTCAGCAGTGTTTGGTTTATTTTTTCAGGATCAGAGCTGAACTCCGGCCTACTGTAAACCCAGTCTGGACAGAAACCACATGAACTAAACACAAAGCAGCTGAACTAAGAACTGGCTAATATTCTCTCTCCTTTCTGTAATAGAAAATAGAAAATAACTTCACTCACCTGCAGCCACGTGAAACACGACAGACAAAAGATACAAGCACTTCATCATTACTGATTCTTCTGTACACACACACACCAGTCCCTCAGCGTGAAACACACACACACTCTGACACACTGCCTGAGTGTCTCTCTTTATATACTCTGGTTTTCAGGAAACCACAATGTCATTTCTTATTTTTGAAAACATATTTCATCACTCTTTCCATCATCACAAGTGTTTGTATATGTACACACACACACACACACACACACACTTCTTGTGTCATAACGCTGCTACTACAGCTGGTCTACAGATAATTTCTCATCACTGATATAAAGCTATATCCAGATTTCTGCAGAAAGAAGAAAAAAGGCCTTTATTGTCTCTAATTAATGAACAGGATAATTGTAATATTATTTTTCTTCACATTTCCCAGCTTGGTCAGAATTTGGAGTATGTTGTAAAGCTGCATGTTTATTGTTAAAAGTTTCCTTTTTTCTCAGACAACGTTTGTAACTGGTAATAAAATAATTTTAAGTAGTTTGAGTAACATTCATCTGCAGCATCTATTTTGTTTTTGTTTGTTTTTTTTGGAAGATTTGGGAGACAGATACAGACAGAGTAAAAGTGGAGTGAAGCAGCAACAATTTCCACTCTGAGCTGAAATCATTCCATAATCACTCGGCTCCAGCTCCACTCCAGGTTGAACGTTTCCTGCTCCTCACTCCTCACTCACTCCACACTCTGTGTTCACTCCATGGCAACATTTGTGTCTAATTACCACTTCATTGTAAAGTTTCATTATAGTTTATTCATATTACGGTTGAAATATCAGAAACTTCTGTGCGGAAGATGCATTCAGTGTAAGATAAATACACAATATTAGGAGAAAAACATCAACGTGTTTTATTGGAGCTGTAATATTAGCCTTAAGCCAATAAATGATCGTTTAGTTCACTTTTGAAAAAAAGAAAAATGCTGGATGAGGCTAAATTACCAAAGTAAAATATTATATTAATTAAAATAATGAATTAACAAACTAAAATAATAAACTACTTAAATTGCAGAATAAAAAATATGTATTATTACCTTCTCTTTCAACTTTTACATTAACCTTAGGAACTATATTTCTCTGAATGGAAAAAGGGTTGGTTGAATACAATTTTTAATGATCAAAACTATATCTCCACCGCTGTTCACTTAAAAAACAACAACCAAAAAACAGCTTTTGCATAGTGGCAGAATTCAAGCACATGTACTGACTGCTGGACGTTTGACCAGCAATAGAAAACACCCTTTCTACACTGACCGAGCCGCATCTTTCTGTCAGTGGTGTTTAACTGTGCTGAACACATGAACTCATTCGTGTTATAATGCAGTTTTATAATGGGTCATTAACATGTGTTGTGATCATGATGGAGCGGTAATGGAGCGTTATTGGAGGGAGAGAAAATCACAACATTCTGACTTTAAAAAAATCTGCATATACTCATTATGCTCATCCCCCTAGATATATCAACGGGTCTGAAGTAGATCATGTCTCCAGCTTTAAGTTCCTGGGCTACTACATCTCTGAGGATCTGTCTTGGCATCAGAACAGAACTCTGGTTAGGAAGGCGTAACCGTGTCTTTACTTCCTGAGAAGACTAAACAAAAAAGTTCACCTATCCCCCAAGATCCTGACCAGTTTTTACCGTTGCATCATTGACAGCATCTTGACGAACTCTATCACAGTGTGGTATGGCAGCTCCACAGTGTGTGAAAGGAAATCACTGCAAAGGGTGGTGAAAACCGACCAACGCATCATCAGCACCCAACTACCTGTCATTGAGTCTCTTCACCACAGTAGATGTCTGAGCAGAGCACACAAAATCATCAAGGTCTCCTCCCACCCGAGTCACAATCAGTTCAACCTCCTTCCATCCAGGAAGAGATACAGGACCATCCACACCAGAACCAGCAGGTTCAGGGCCAGTTTTTCCTCACAACCATAAATCTACTGAACTCTACACTGCACCACTAGGACTCTCATGTCTCACTAACACTTCTGCTCCACTCTGTACATTCTGATAGATCTTCTCTTCATTATAATAAAAATATAATGTAGAGTTTGTTGTTTATCTTGATCCAGTGTTGTTGAGGATGATGAAGGTGGAGAGTTTGTTGTTTTACTTGGAGGCTGTTCTGATGGAGGTCTTCTGTCGAGTGTGTTGAAGTTTCTCTTCTTCCTACTGAAAAGACAAAAACGTACTTAATTTAATAGCAGTTTTTAATCACTGTTAGTAATATGACACATGACACTGGAGTAAAGCATGTTCACAGTCATTAATGAAAAAATGTACCTTTAACATTTAGTCTGAAATCTTTTCTCTCTGCCTGTACAGAACATCTGTAGTTTCCCTGGTCCTCTTCAGTCAGGTCTGATAGGAGTAGAGAGAGGTTTCCTGGAGAGTTTTTACTGACCAGTTTGACTCTGTTTCTGTGATGTCCAGTCTGTTCAGGGTAAATTTCCTGATAATGATTGCTATTAGATTCTGTTGGTATTGAAAACTCCCATTTTAGAGACTTTGGTTTGTTCTGTAGGTCAGTGCAGACACAGGGCAGAACTACAGACTCTCCTGTGAACACAGTCATGTCCTCTACCTCTGCCTTCTTCACCAGCTCACAGCCTGTAAACACAACATTTACAGTTAATAATAGAAATACTGCAATTATTAATATTCCCTGCTTGGAAATCACAACATTTTCTGATAGAAACCAGAAGAGATTTTTAAAGGACCTGTTTAAATTCTCTAAATGAATCTAATATCAGGACTCTGATACCCAATACTGAAGCATTACTGACTTATTTTTATTTTAATAACTGTAAAATCTTTAATAAACTTTAATATTTGTTTTATTCCAGCTGATGATGCTCCTACAAATGGAAACAATTCCTCCAGTTAAAATACTTCACCTTCATTCCATTTTCTCTCTCACAGGTATACCATGTAATATTATCTCTTTTACAGCTTGTGTGTGAAGCAGTGTCGTGTAGATCCTTTATTATTATTATTATTTTATAATAATCTATATTTTACTGCACCTCTTATTTCATTCCTCATTTATACTGGCACTACTGTATTTATTATTCTTTGTTTATTGTTTATTTTTTACAGCCTCTCTTCTCTTCTCTTCTTGTTCTCTCATCTCTCATTCTCTCATCTGTCTTGCTGCTTGTATCTTGTCTACTTCATGCTCTTGGTGACTTTTCTATCTTATTTCTTTGAGGGTGGAATCATCAGAGATTATCTCAGAGACTGGACTTGAGTAAAACGGTCAATCACCATACTAGTATTTCTAGTGCTGAGAATTCCTTTATCTATTGACAGAACAGCTGAATGATGGTGTCTGTTCTGGTCCATTGTTCACCTAAGTCATGTCTGTATTTTAACTTAAATACTGCATTAGTGGAATAATAGAAAGTCATGATGTTCAGACTGTAATGTCTTACTGCTTTAACACTTTATATTTTATTTACATCTATCTTTAGGATTATTTCATTTAAGGCTTTTGTACGTCTTAGATAGCGCTCAAGGGGTGTAAGGTATTTTAGTCACGTGGTGTGTGAGTGTGTATAGGTGTGTGTTTTAGTCACGTGGTGTGTGTGAGTGTGTATAGGTGTGTGTTTTAGTCACGTGGTGTGTGAGTGTGTATAGGTGTGTGTTTTAGTCACGTGGTGTGTGTGAGTGTGTATAGGTGTGTGTTTTAGTCACGTGGTGTGTGAGTGTGTATAGGTGTGTGTTTTAGTCATGTGGTGTGTGTGTGTGTATAGGTGTGTGTTTTAGTCACGTGGTGTGTGAGTGTGTATAGGTGTGTGTTTTAGTCACGTGGTGTGTGTGTGTATAGGTGTGTGTTTTAGTCACGTGGTGTGTGTGTGTATAGGTGTGTGTTTTAGTCATGTGGTGTGTGTGTGTATAGGTGTGTGTTTTAGTCATGTGGTGTGTGAGTGTGTATAGGTGTGTGTTTTAGTCACGTGGTGTGTGTGTGTATAGGTGTGTGTTTTAGTCACGTGGTGTGTGTGTGTATAGGTGTGTGTTTTAGTCATGTGGTGTGTGTGTGTATAGGTGTGTGTTTTAGTCATGTGGTGTGTGTGTGTGTATAGGTGTGTGTTTTAGTCACGTGGTGTGTGTGTGTGTATAGGTGTGTGTTTTAGTCACGTGGTGTGTGTGTGTATAGGTGTGTGTTTTAGTCATGTGGTGTGTGTGTGTGTATAGGTGTGTGTTTTAGTCATGTGGTGTGTGTGTGTGTATAGGTGTGTGTTTTAGTCACGTGGTGTGTGTGTGTATAGGTGTGTGTTTTAGTCACGTGGTGTGTGTGTGTATAGGTGTGTGTTTTAGTCATGTGGTGTGTGTGTGTGTATAGGTGTGTGTTTTAGTCACGTGGTGTGTGAGTGTGTATAGGTGTGTGTTTTAGTCACGTGGTGTGTGTGTATAGGTGTGTGTTTTAGTCACGTGGTGTGTGAGTGTGTATAGGTGTGTGTTTTAGTCACGTGGTGTGTGAGTGTGTATAGGTGTGTGTTTTAGTCACGTGGTGTGTGAGTGTGTATAGGTGTGTGTTTTAGTCACGTGGTGTGTGAGTGTGTATAGGTGTGTGTTTTAGTCACGTGGTGTGTGAGTGTGTATAGGTGTGTGTTTTAGTCACGTGGTGTGTGAGTGTGTATAGGTGTGTGTTTTAGTCACGTGGTGTGTGAGTGTGTATAGGTGTGTGTTTTAGTCACGTGGTGTGTGAGTGTGTATAGGTGTGTGTTTTAGTCACGTGGTGTGTGAGTGTGTATAGGTGTGTGTTTTAGTCACGTGGTGTGTGAGTGTGTATAGGTGTGTGTTTTAGTCACGTGGTGTGTGTGTGTGTATAGGTGTGTGTTTTAGTCACGTGGTGTGTGTGTGTGTATAGGTGTGTGTTTTAGTCACGTGGTGTGTGTGAGTGTGTATAGGTGTGTGTTTTAGTCACGTGGTGTGTGTGTGTGTGTATAGGTGTGTGTTTTAGTCACGTGGTGTGTGAGTGTGTATAGGTGTGTGTTTTAGTCACGTGGTGTGTGTGAGTGTGTATAGGTGTGTGTTTTAGTCACGTGGTGTGTGAGTGTGTATAGGTGTGTGTTTTAGTCATGTGGTGTGTGTGTGTGTATAGGTGTGTGTTTTAGTCACGTGGTGTGTGAGTGTGTATAGGTGTGTGTTTTAGTCACGTGGTGTGTGTGTGTATAGGTGTGTGTTTTAGTCACGTGGTGTGTGTGTGTATAGGTGTGTGTTTTAGTCATGTGGTGTGTGTGTGTATAGGTGTGTGTTTTAGTCATGTGGTGTGTGTGTGTATAGGTGTGTGTTTTAGTCACGTGGTGTGTGAGTGTGTATAGGTGTGTGTTTTAGTCACGTGGTGTGTGAGTGTGTATAGGTGTGTGTTTTAGTCACGTGGTGTGTGAGTGTGTATAGGTGTGTGTTTTAGTCACGTGGTGTGTGAGTGTGTATAGGTGTGTGTTTTAGTCACGTGGTGTGTGAGTGTGTATAGGTGTGTGTTTTAGTCACGTGGTGTGTGAGTGTGTATAGGTGTGTGTTTTAGTCACGTGGTGTGTGAGTGTGTATAGGTGTGTGTTTTAGTCACGTGGTGTGTGAGTGTGTATAGGTGTGTGTTTTAGTCACGTGGTGTGTGAGTGTGTATAGGTGTGTGTTTTAGTCACGTGGTGTGTGAGTGTGTATAGGTGTGTGTTTTAGTCACGTGGTGTGTGTGTGTGTATAGGTGTGTGTTTTAGTCACGTGGTGTGTGTGTGTGTATAGGTGTGTGTTTTAGTCACGTGGTGTGTGTGAGTGTGTATAGGTGTGTGTTTTAGTCACGTGGTGTGTGTGTGTGTGTATAGGTGTGTGTTTTAGTCACGTGGTGTGTGAGTGTGTATAGGTGTGTGTTTTAGTCACGTGGTGTGTGTGAGTGTGTATAGGTGTGTGTTTTAGTCACGTGGTGTGTGAGTGTGTATAGGTGTGTGTTTTAGTCATGTGGTGTGTGTGTGTGTATAGGTGTGTGTTTTAGTCACGTGGTGTGTGAGTGTGTATAGGTGTGTGTTTTAGTCACGTGGTGTGTGTGTGTATAGGTGTGTGTTTTAGTCACGTGGTGTGTGTGTGTATAGGTGTGTGTTTTAGTCATGTGGTGTGTGTGTGTATAGGTGTGTGTTTTAGTCATGTGGTGTGTGTGTGTGTATAGGTGTGTGTTTTAGTCACGTGGTGTGTGTGTGTATAGGTGTGTGTTTTAGTCATGTGGTGTGTGTGTGTGTATAGGTGTGTGTTTTAGTCATGTGGTGTGTGTGTGTGTATAGGTGTGTGTTTTAGTCACGTGGTGTGTGTGTGTATAGGTGTGTGTTTTAGTCACGTGGTGTGTGTGTGTATAGGTGTGTGTTTTAGTCATGTGGTGTGTGTGTGTGTATAGGTGTGTGTTTTAGTCACGTGGTGTGTGAGTGTGTATAGGTGTGTGTTTTAGTCACGTGGTGTGTGTGTATAGGTGTGTGTTTTAGTCACATGGTGTGTGAGTGTGTATAGGTGTGTGTTTTAGTCACGTGGTGTGTGAGTGTGTATAGGTGTGTGTTTTAGTCACGTGGTGTGTGTGTGTGTATAGGTGTGTGTTTTAGTCACGTGGTGTGTGAGTGTGTATAGGTGTGTGTTTTAGTCACGTGGTGTGTGAGTGTGTATAGGTGTGTGTTTTAGTCACGTGGTGTGTGTGTGTGTATAGGTGTGTGTTTTAGTCACGTGGTGTGTGTGTGTGTATAGGTGTGTGTTTTAGTCACGTGGTGTGTGTGAGTGTGTATAGGTGTGTGTTTTAGTCACGTGGTGTGTGTGTGTGTGTATAGGTGTGTGTTTTAGTCACGTGGTGTGTGAGTGTGTATAGGTGTGTGTTTTAGTCACGTGGTGTGTGTGTGTGTATAGGTGTGTGTTTTAGTCACGTGGTGTGTGAGTGTGTATAGGTGTGTGTTTTAGTCACGTGGTGTGTGTGTGTATAGGTGTGTGTTTTAGTCACGTGGTGTGTGAGTGTGTATAGGTGTGTGTTTTAGTCACGTGGTGTGTGTGTGTGTGTGTATAGGTGTGTGTTTTAGTCACGTGGTGTGTGAGTGTGTATAGGTGTGTGTTTTAGTCACGTGGTGTGTGTGTGTGTATAGGTGTGTGTTTTAGTCACGTGGTGTGTGAGTGTGTATAGGTGTGTGTTTTAGTCACGTGGTGTGTGAGTGTGTATAGGTGTGTGTTTTAGTCACGTGGTGTGTGAGTGTGTATAGGTGTGTGTTTTAGTCACGTGGTGTGTGAGTGTGTATAGGTGTGTGTTTTAGTCACGTGTATGACATTAAAGTATGATTAGCCCTAGCGACTGACATTTAACCGTTTACACTCAACTCAGTGACACGTGCGTGTGTGTGTGTTTGTGTGTGTGTGTTTGTGTGTGTGTGTGTTTGTGTGTGTGTGTGTGTGTGTGTGTGTTTGTGTGTGCCTTTGTAGTTGAAGCATATCCCACAAACAGAATGCTAAAACCTGTGTAATAATAAATAAATGTAAGAACAGAGATGTTTTTTTCACTTCTGATTAAAAATGAAAGCTATGTCACCCAGAGGGAGTCTGCTGTGAGTTTGTTGTTTATCTTGTTCCAGTGTTGTTGAGGATGATGAAGGTGGAGAGTTTGTTGTTTTACTTGGAGGCTGTTCTGATGGAGGTCTTCTGTCTGTTTTCCCCGAGTGTGTTGAAGTTTCTCTTCTTCCTACTGAAAAGACAAAACATATTAAATCTAAAGTCTGTTTTTAATCACTGTTAGTAATATGACACATGACACTCATGCTCAGTCATTAATGAAACAATGTCTGTAATACCTTCTTTAAAATAAAAGGTAACACAGAGGCATGTTAATGAAGATAAATGACACCTACATAAACAAAAACTTGAACATACATGAGTATTTATAAAGTGCTATAAGTGTAATCTGAGGTAAAGTCTGCATTTCTCAATGTTAATGTCAAGCTGATAAAAGAATTAATACAGATATCAGATATAAATTTCTGTATATTATTTCTCTGACTGTACATTAAAATGAGACTGATTTTAATTTAACATCATATAAATTCTATGAATCAGATATAAATATAAAAATAGATTAAACAACATGACACTGACACCTTTTGAAGCTGTTATTAATGTTTATGTAGCCTTATGTCAGCTGTAATGAAGGTGTGTTCTGAAGGCTGTGCTCTCTGGTGATGATAATCAGACAGAAATCACATGACACAAAGGTGGTTCTGTGTTGTTACCCTGCTCCTGCTCTGACCTGCTCACCAAATAGGAGTCATTATAATGTGTCACACTGTGACTTATAGAATAAAACCCTCAGTTATGGTAAATTTAGTAGACAGTTTTGTTACATATGTGACTATAATTCATTTGGAAATCAGGTCAGCTTATACACTGAATATAAACTTTTATTGTGTATTAAAATGCTTTATCTTTAACATTAATCCTGATGTCTCTGAATTCCCAGAATCCAGTGCTGCACCTGTAGTCTCCCTGATCCTCTTCTCTCAGGTCAGATATGAACAGAGACAGATTACCAGGAGAAATGTTATTAAACAGCTGAAGTCTGCCACTGTAGTGTTCATCATTTAACACGTCAGTCAGAGATCCTGTTCTGAAGGTCATCCAGGTGAATGTCTGAGGTTTGGTGTTCAGGTCAGAGCAGGAGCAGGGTAACAGAACTGAACCTCCTTGGTGTCCATTAAACACCTGATAATTATCACCAGAGAGATCACAGCCTACAGAAACAAACATACAAAAACTCAGAATCTACTGAATACTATATGAAGTACAAAGATCAGGACTGAAGCATGGACCCTGGAGCTGTGAGGAGATGATGATACCCACTGCATGGTGAAAAGTCCATGTGAAATATAAGCTGTAGACACAGAGTTTTTTTGGAAGTTGAGTTTAACTGAGAAAAGTATTCATGATATTTGAAAGCTGAGGTTATTCAATCCTTTTTGTATCAAAGCAGTGAAAAGCCACCCTTGCCACCCTAAAATTCACCCTACCACCCTTGCTGGACCCCTTGCAGTTTGCGTATCGTCCTAACCGTTCCACGGAAGACACCATCACCACAACCCTCCATCTGGCCCTCACACACCTGGACTGCAAAGACTCCTACGTTCGAATGCTGTTCATAGATTTCAGTTCAGCATTCAACACAATCATCCCTCAGCAGCTGATTAAGAAGCTGAGTCTCCTGGGCCTGAACACCTCTCTCTGCAACTGGATCCTGGATTTCCTGACTGGGAGACCTCAGTCAGTCCGGATCGGGAGCAGTATCTACAGCACCACCACACTGAGCACTGGAGCACCTCAGGGCTGTGTGCTCAGTCCATTGCTGTTCACTCTGCTGACTCACGACTGTGCTGCAATGCACAGCTCCAACCACATCGTCAAGTTCGCTGATGACACGACCGTGGTGGGTCTCATCAGCAAGAACGATGAGTCAGCATACAGAGAGGAGGTGCAACATCTAACAGCCTGGTGCAGAGCCAACAACCTCTCCCTGAACGTCGACAAGACCAAAGAGATGGTTGTTGACTTCAGGAGAGCACAGTGTGACCATTCTCCGCTGTCCATCGATGGCTCCTCTGTGGAGATCGTCAAGAGCATCAAATTCCTTGGTGTCCATCTGGTGGAGAACTTCACCTGGTCACTCAACACCAGCTCCATCACCAAGAAAGCCCAGCAGCGCCTCTACTTCCAGAGGAGGCTGAGGAAAGCCCATCTCCCTTCCCCCATCCTGACTGTGTTCTACAGAGGGACCATCGAGAGTGTCCTGAGCAGCTGCATCACTGCCTGGTTTGGGAACTGCACCGTCTCGGATCGCAAGACCCTTCAGCGGATAGTGAGGACAGCTGAGAAGATCATCGGAGTCTCCCTCCCCTCTATCACGGACATTTACACCGCACGCTGCATCCGCAAAGCTAACAGCATTGTGGCTGACCCCACACACCCCTCACACACACTCTTCACCCTCCTGCCATCTGGAAAGAGGTACCGGAGCATTCGGGCCCTCACAACCAGACTGTGTAACAGTTTCTTTCCTCAAGCCATTAGGCTCCTCAACACCCGGGACTGAACTGTTCTACACTCTCACACACACTCTCACTCAGGACTGAACTGTTCTACACTCTCTCTCACACACACACACTCTCACTCAGGACTGAACTGTTCTACACTCTCACACACACTCTCACTCAGGACTGAACTGTTCTACACTCTCTCACACACACACACTCTCTCACTCAGGACTGAACTGTATATTAACTCTCTGTCTCTCTCACACACCGATACACACACTCTCTCTTGACTGTGTGGACACACACACACACACACATAATTTATACTGTTCATTACTTACTGCACTACCTCTACCTGTCTTCCGCGGCTATAATTGTATTTATGTTTATTCTATTTGCACTACCTCAACCGCTGCTGTGTATTTTTGCACAATATTTTTGCACAATACTTTTTTTTACATCATTTCACTTTATCTATTTTATTTCACTTACATTCCAGTACACGTTCTTTTATTTCTTTTCAGCGCTAAGTGTCCTGTGTTCTTTTGTGTTGTCTTTATTGTATTTATTGTCTTTTTGTACTGTCTTGTCTATGCTCTGTTTGCACCTAGCTGCACACTGTGCACTTTACGTGGCTAAGACAAACTTCTGTCCTAGCTCTGTGGTGTTGTTTGTTGTTTTGTATTGAACTTGTTGTTGTATGTTTATGTAGCACCAGGTCCTGGAGAAACGTTGTTTCATTTCACTATGTACTGCGCCAGCTGTATGTGGTTGAAATGACAATAAAAGCTTCTTGAATCTTGAATCTTGAATCTTGAAAAGTGATACACAGTTCAGTTCACATAGACCTCTGTTGTGTTCACTGTGTGAAAAGATTTGAAAAAGTGAACACAGTGTTGATAAATGGATGTAACCAAAATAAAATGTAAATAAGGCACAATGTAGGAAGTGAAGCTGGAGGTCACTGAACCTTCACTGATAAATAAAGTTAAAACATTACTTAAGGAACTTCTTCATAGGGCTACATGACACCTAAATAAACCTTTCATAATAACTGACATGAACCTAAATCAATATTTATAAAGACATGGATTTAAAAAGTCTTCCTAATGTATCAGCTGATGTACAGACTGTGTTTATCAATGTTAATGTTAAACTGGTATAAACACCTAGTCTAGTGTCTTATGGAGATTTTCTTTGACTGTAAATTAGAGTTTGGTTTTAATGTTTCATGTCATATTAAATTTTATTCTGATGTATCAGATATTAATATAAAAACTGACTTAACAAGCTCAGAGTGACATCTAATGAAGGCTTTATTACTGTTTATGTAGTCATATGTCAGCTGACATGAAGGGATTATACAGGTGTCATGTAGTTCTATAAACACTACAGTGTTATCAGAATTAATCATAGATTAGACTGAGAAATATCACAAATCCAATCCAATTATTACTGTTTATAAGTTGAAAATAACGTCACTCTACGACTCCTAGATCAATTTCTCTTAAGTTATAGTAAATGGAGTAAACATTTTTGTTACATACAGTATGTAATTATAATTCTTTTTTAAACCTTAACAAGGATGATTTTACATCTAAGATCAAGTTTGTATTAAAATGCTTTACCTTTAACATTAATCTTCATGTCTCTGTATTCCTTCTCAGTGCTGCACCTGTAGTCTGCCCCATCTTCTTCTCTCAGGTCAGATATGAACAGAGACAGATTACCAGGAGAAATGTTATTAAACAGCTGAAGTCTGCCACGGTAGTGTTCATCATTTAACACGTCAGTCGAAGGTCCTGTTCTGTAGGTCCTCCAGGTGAATGTCTGAGGTTTGGTGTTCAGGTCAGAGCAGGAGCAGGGTAACAGAACTGAACCTCCTTGGTGTTGTGTGATTTCTACCAGGTCATTATCACCAGAGAGATCACAGCCTACAGAAACAAACATACAAAAACTCAGAATCTACTGAATACTATATGAAGTACAAAGAAAATATTTATGCTTCAGTAGAATTAATTCCAAAATCATGAAATGTTTGTTTTACTACTATTGACTAAATAAGAATTATTAGTTATAATGATTATAATATTATTTTTTAAAACTTATATATTATAAGGAAAATACATCATGATAATTTAAAAATATTTTCTCTATTTAAAATTGTACCATATTCTAATGTTGGTATAATCAGTAAAGGCTTGTCAATATAAAGCTCACAGCGAGAGCGGTGAGAAAAAATCATGATCGTGTCTGTTTTACTATTAATGACTAAATAAGAATTATTACTTCATGAGAAAAATACATTTTGTGATAATTTGAGAATATTTTCTTTATTTAGAATTGTACTGTATTCTAATGTTGGTATAATTAATAAAGGTGCATCTTTAAAGCTCACAGCTGATTCTGAGAAAAAAAAACAAGTCATGGTGTTGAAGGAATTGTCCAGTTTGTCATTAAGAGGTTTATTTAAACACACAGGGTCAGTAGTGGAACATCATCAGCTGGACTCAAAACCTGATTCTCTTGTTTCTCAGCCCAGTTCCTAACTACTGTGTGTGTTACACTATCCTGTGATCATGTGTGTATTTGTTCCACTTGTAGTTAGACAGCTGTGTTTTGACTCAATGTTACAACTACATCTGAAAATAAAGACAATTTGGAGAGAATAAAACTACACAAAGTGCAGATTTCTTTAAACTGATCAGTTTTCAATTTTACAATTACTCTTTACACAGTTGGTTTCACGCAGTTGTACAGTTCAGTACATCAGTTCACCTCACATCCATAATGCACTATAACCATCAATACACTTCACACACTCCTCAATACCAGAACATGAGTAAAATCTCTCTCAACAACATGAAGCTGGAAATACTGGAAATACATCCTGCATTGTATTTCTCTCTCATGTACTCACAGAGGAAACCAGGGGCATGAGAAGAACAAACACAGAAACTCCACACAGATGGGAACCTGATCTCAGGACTGAAGCAGGGACCCTGGAGCTGTGAGGAGACGACGCTACACACTGCATCACCACACTGCTCATAGATCCACACATTTACACTTTTGTAGAGATGGGAATGAAGAGAAAAATAGAACACATGGATAAGGATAAAGTAGAAATCAGCCAGATATTTTTTTTTTATAAATTTATTTATATTTTATAATATAATTTATAGATTTTTACTGAATTTATTTCACGGAATTGTGTCAGTTTTGAAAATGTGAACACAGTGTTGATAAATGCTTGTAACTAATGCTAAAAATATGATGTAATGCAGGAAGTGCATTAGATACAATCGATACAAGTCCTTTTCTTCTTCCAACAATATCCAACTTAATATCTCACACAGCTCTCCATACATCTTCTCCTTAGCCTTCACAACATCTCTTCACCTTATGATGCATCTCCTTGTGCTCCTGTCCACTTTCTTCATCACTTCGCCTATCCCAGTTCTTTTTTGCCAGCCTCTTTCTCCTTATACTTTCCTGTACTTCCTCATTCCACCACCAAGTCTCTTTGTCTTCTTTCCTTTGTCCAATTGTCACACCTAGTACGTACCTAGCTGTCTCCCTCACCACTTCTGCAGTACCTGACCAACTGTCCAGTATCCCTTCATCCCAGCATCTGTCCCATCTCCTCTCTGAATTTCACACAACAGTCTTCTTCCTTTAGCTTCCACCACCTGATCTGAGATTCAGTCTTTGTTCTCTTCCTCATCCTCACTGCTAAAATCATCCTACAGACTACCATCCTGTGCTGTCTAGTTACACTCTCCCCTGCCAACACCTTACAGTCTCTAATCTCTTTCAGGTTGTATCTCCTGCATAGAACATAGTCCACCTGTGTAGATTTTTACTGAGTTTATTTTATTGCATTGTGTCAGTTTTTAAAATACCAGTGTTGATAAATGCATGTAACTAATTTTTATGCAAAATAAAAACTCTAAATATGATGTAATGTAGGAAGTGAAGCTGGTGGTCAGAGCGACAGCAGTGACAGAGAGACAACAGTGACAGAGAGACAGCAGTGACAGAGAGACAGCAGAAAAAGGTGTGAAATTCACACACATCTATTTACAGCTAAGACCAGAGTGAAGAAGTGATGTACAAGTTACAGGAAATAACTTTTCTACTATGCTTTATATGAGTTATTATAGATACATTCAATAAGACAGAGATTGAGATAATGACAGAGACATTATCAAGCATCAGCCAGGTCACTGTGTACAGAGCCAACTAATGTAGAGGACGTTAGGATTGACCGCAGGTGGACCAGTGATTCCCCTCCCCCCATGCACCAGAGACTTTTTAACAAGGACACTGACAAGTATTCACAGTTTATAAAACCACAGACACATGAACAACTAGCATTCTCATAGTTCTGCAGAGCCAATGTGAGACACCCAGCATGTCAGAGTGACCACAGGACTGTGGTCAGGGCAACCTGGGGGCTGATGGGAGAATGACAACTTCCTCTTTCTCTAACAGGGTATTAAACTTTTCCCCCCTTTTTTCCCTTTATCAAAGAATGCTTCACAAAAGATATAAAATGACACGTAGACTCAAAATATTATTTCTGATATTATCCATCAGCACACAGACACTTTATTGCCAAAAGTTTTGGGACATCTGCCTTTACATGCAAATGAATTTTAATGCCACCCCTTTCTTCATCCAGAGGGTGTAATGGGTGTTTATGGAATTTTTGACCATTCCTCTAGAAGTGCATTTGTGAGGTCAGGCACTGATGCTGGATGAGAAGGCAAGGCACACAGTCTTCACTCTAATTCATCCCAAACGTGTTCTATCAGAGGATAGTTGAGGTCAGAACTCTGTGCAGGCCAGTCATGTTCCTCCACACCAAACTCGCTCATCCATGTCTTTATGGACGTTGCTTTGTGGACTGGTGTACAGTCATGTTGGAACAGGAAGGGGTCATCCCCAAACTGTTCCCACAAAGATGGAAACATGAAATTGTCTAAAATGTCTTGCTATGCTGAAGCATTATGAGTTCCTTTCACTGGAACTGATGAGCCAAGCCCAACCCCTGAAAAACACCCCCACACCATAACCCAACCCTCCACCAAACTTTACATTTGGCACAATGCCATCAGGCAAGTACCGTTCTCCTGGCAACCGCCAAACCCAGACTCATCCATCGGATTGCCAGACAGGAAAGTGTGATTGGTCACTTCAGAGAACACATTTCCACTGCTTTAAAGTCCAGTGGCGGTGTGCTTTACACCACTGCATCTGACACTTTGCACTGCACTTGGTGATATAAGGCTTGGACGCAGCTGTTCTGTGATTTTACGTGGCCTACCACTTGATGGCTAAGTTGCTGTTGTTCCCAACTGCTTCCACAAACATCATTTGAGTTCACTCTAGAATCTACTGTAACATACATTTCTCTTTGAATAATCATTTACATATCCCAGCTCTCACCACCAAATGGTGATCAAATCAGATGCTGATGAGGAACTGTGAACTAGCTGACAGTTGGGGGACCAACTCTGGGGATCTTTCTCCCATCCAGTGCTTTGTTTAAGAGTATCACCTCTAGGGTTTTGTATTGTCACACCTCCAAGTCCTGCCCACTCAAGGCCTTTAAAACTACAACATATGTTCCTTTTCACTGGACTTGAGGACTACAGTACCACCGCAGTGTGTTCTGATCTCCAATAAAACATTTCTGCTGAACACTACTTCTGAGTCCCCTGAGTCTGCTTCGGTGAATTCACAACACAATTGACTGTGGAATATTTAGTAATGAGGAAATTTCACTAATGGACTTATTGCACAGGTGGCAACCTGTCAGGTACCATGCTTGAATTCACAGAGCTCTTGAGAGCAACCAAATTTTTCACAAATATTTGTAGAAGCAGTCTGCATGCCTAGGTGCTTGATTTTATAAAGCTGTGGCCATGGAAGTGATTCAAACACCTGAATGATTTGGAGGGGTGACCCAAAACTTTTGGCATTATAGTGTATTATACATACAATTACTCCAGTTAAAATACTTCATCTTTCATAAAAACAATAAAATGGTTGTTAACATATGCTTTTATGGCATGTACCTTAGCTAAATAAAGTTAATACATTACTTAAGTTACATGTTCATACAGTTTCATAACAACTGACATAAACCTAAATAAATATTATATGATTAATAAATAAATATATAGGATTATATTAGTTGTTAATATGTTAATGTTTATGTTAACTGATTTCACTGGAACACTGACACATACAGAACAAACACAGAAACTCCACACAGATGGGAACCTGATCTCAGGACTGAAGCAGGGACCCTGGAGCTGTGAGGAGACGACGCTACACACTGCATCACCACACTGCTCATAGATCCACACATTTACACTTTTGTAGAGATGGGAATGAAGTGAAAAATAGAACACATGGATAAGGATAAAGGAGAAATCAGCTATTTTTTTTGCTATAATTTTATTTATATTTTATAATTTAATTTAAAGATTTTTATTGAATTTATTTTACTGAATTGTGTCAGTTTTGAAAATGTGAAATGTGTTGATAAAAGCAATTAACTAATGTTAAAAAATAAAAACCCTAAATATGATGTAATGTAGGAAGTGGAGTTGGTGGTCAGAGAGACAGCATTGAGAGAGAGACAGCAGTGAGAGAGAGACAGCAGGAAAAGGTGTGAAATTCACACACATATATTTACAGCTAAGATCAGAGTGAAGAAGTGATGTACAAGTTACAGGAAATAACTTTTCTACTATGCTTTATATGAGTTATTATAGATACATTCAATAAGACAGAGATTGTGAGAGATGTAATTCAGTAAATGTGTAAAAACATACACTGTAAGTATTATAGGGATGTAAAATAATCTGACTGTAGAATCCTCCTTATTCATTAGCCCACCTCTCTTCATCAGTACATTTTACACTGAAGTTAATCAGGAAGAAAAAATCCACATGATCAAAGCTGAACAGGTCTAAATAAGGACATTATAACACAAGGCAGGATGTGTACGTTTCGGCACACACACACACAGACACACACACACACACCAGTCCCTCAGTGTGAAACACACACACACTCTGACACACTGCCTGAGTGTCTGTCTTTATATACTCTGCTTTTCAGGAAACCACAAAAACCACTTTGTAATTTCTCTTTTTTGAAAACATATTTCATCACTCTTTCCATACATAAATACACTGTAAAGTAAGAATGCTTTAAAAATAAAGTGTTAATGGTTATGCAAAATGTAAAATGAGCAAAAAGAATAAAATAAAATCAAATCAATGCTTGTTGTGTCTACCCTTTTCCTTCAAATCAGCATCTTGCACATTTTGTACACTTAAAAGAACTCAGGGATTTTGAAGGATCAGATGTACACTACTCATAAAAAGTTGAGGATGTTTGTCTTTTGGGTGAAATTTATGGAAAATGTAAAAAGTTCACGCTACAGTGATATTATATCATGAAAGTAGGGCATTTAAGTAGAAGCATGCAATAATGATTTCCTCATCTCAAACAATTTATAGAAACAAAATCCAACAACAGTGGTGGGTATACCACAACAAAAAATGTCAATGTCTCAATAATTTGTCATGTGCCCTTGACCATCAATTACAGCTTGACAACGACGTCTCATGCTGTTCACGAGTCGACTTATTGTCTGCTGAGGCATGGCATTCCACTCTTCTTGAAGGGTGGCCCTCAGGTCATTGAGGTTCTGGGGTGCAGGGTTATGAGCCTCTACACGGCGACTCAGCTGATCCCATAGGTTTTCTATGGGATTCAGGTCTGGAGAGAGTGCAGGCCACTCCATTTGAGGTAGCCCAGCCTCCAGCAGCTGTTCCCTAATGATGTGACCTCGATGAGCTGGAGCATTGTCGTCCATGAAGATGAAATTAGGTCTGTGTTGTTCATGCAGAGGCTCAATGACTGGATTAATGATGTAATTCAGGTAGTATTGGCTTGTCACTGTACCATTCACAAGATGTAGGGCAGTTCTGTATTGAGTGGACACACCTGCCCACACTGTAACACCACCACAACAGTGGCTGATGCATAGCCCTCTCCTTGACGTCTCCAACATCGTTGGCGGCCATCATTTCTACTCAACGTGAATCGACTTTCATCAGAGAACAGCACTGAGGCCCATTGGTCCCTCGTCCAGCCTAAATGCTCCCTGGCCCATGCAGGTCGTCTAGCACGCAGACCACGCTGATGTAAATGGTTTCAAATGGTCTGATGTGACACTTGGGTGCCTCTCACCTCCCTTAAATGTGCCTGGAGTTGAGTGGCATTCATCATCCGGTTCTGCAGGGCACTGTTCACAATGAAGTGGTCATCAACGTGGAATGTGGCCAAAGGATGTCCACTTCTATGCCTTTCTGTGACTCTTCCAGTCTCTCTATATCTCTGTCGCAACCTGCTGATGACACTCTGTGACACTCTAAGCTCAGTGGCCACTTCCCTCTGAGAACATCCTGTTTGAAGCGAGGTACTGTTGATCAATTGTTAGGTGTGGTCTTGGTCTCATGATGTCAAAATGTAAACAGCATGATGAAGAGGACTGTTTAAATACCAATTCTAATTGAACCAGAAAATTTATTGGTCGATTCATGGATCAAACACCAGTTGTGAATTTTGCCGTTAAGAACCTTGTTAGAGAACAGCAAGTTATGCAAAAAGTACTGAAACACTGAACAGTTGGACATGTGCATTCAAAAGTGTAGAGAAGGTCAAATTAAGTTCACCTGTAAAGGTTATAGGGCATTTTAGGTGCATCCTGAAATTTCACCCGAAAGACGAATATTCTTAACTTTTTGTGAGTAGTGAGTAGTGTGTTTCCTGAGACTCCTGAGACTTACAGGAAGAAATAAAGACACGTTTACCAAGTGTGAGCTGAGGAGCTGTAGCTCTTGTGGGGTGTTCCCGGTCTGCAGTGGTCAGTATCTATCAAAAGTGGTCCAAAGAAGGAACAGTGGTGGACCGGTGACAGGGTCATGGGTGGAAATAGCTCACTGGTGTACATGTGGAGCGAAAGCTGGCCCATGTGGTCCGATACAACAGATGAGCTACTGTTGCTCAAATTGCTGAAGAAGTTTATGCTGGTTCTGATAGAAAGGTGTCAGAATACACAGTGCATCACAGTCAGGGTACCTGCAGACCAGTGAGAGTGAGCCATGCTGACCCCTGTGCACCACCGAAAGCACCAACAGTGTGCATGTGAGCGTCAGAACTGGACCACGGAGCAATGGAAGAAGCTGGTCTACATCACGTGGATGGCCGGGTGCGTGTGCATTGCTTACATAGGGAACACACCAGGTTGTACTATGGGAAGAAGGCATGTTGGTGAAGGCAGTGTCATGCTATGTGCAATGTTCTGCTGGAAAACCTTGTGTCCTGCCATCCATGTGGATGTTACTTTGACATGCACCACCTACCTAAGCATTGTTGCAGACCATGTACACCCTTTCATGGAAACAGTATTCCCTGATGGCTGTGGCCTCTTTCAGCAGGATAATGCACCATGCCACAAACCAAAAATGGATCAGGAATGGTTTGATGAGTACAACAATGAGTTTGAGGTGTTGACTTGGTCTCCAAATTCCCCAGATCGCAATCCAATCGAGCATCTGTGGGATGTTCTGGACAAACAAGTCAGATCCCTGAAGGCCTCACCTCGTAACTTACAGGACTTAAAGGATCTGCTGCTAACATCTTGGTGCCAGATACCACAGCACACCTTCAGGGATCTAGTGGAGTCCATGCCTCAACAGGTCAGGGCTGTTTTGGCAGCAAAAAAAGGGGACCAACACAATATTAGGCAGGTGGTCATAATGTTATGCCTGATCGGTGTATGATTACATTGCTATGGCTTAGCGACATCTCGTGTCATAACGCTGCTACTACAGCTGGTCTACAGATAATTACTCCTGATTGATAGAGGTTGTTTTTCAAAATAAAAAATCCTGCAGACTGTAATAGTTAATAAAATTGAATAAAATAAAAAAATTCAAGGTTCTACCTTTTTCAAAAGATTTCTATCTAATTCTACATTTCAGAGGTCTGAACTGGTTCCTAAAAGACCTTCTGTACTAATAAACTGAACACTAAGAGAGTCTGATGTAATGCATGAGGTACAACCACAGGACTGGTTCACATCAGCGGTCCTGCACTGTGTCTGTTCTCAGCACTTGTTCTCACAGTGAAGCAGGTTGTACAATTCATCAGCATGAAGATAACTTCACACAATAATATCAGCTATACAGACATTATCAAGCATCAGCCAGGTCACTGTGTACAGAGACAACTAATGTAGAGGACGTTAGGATTGACCGCAGGTGGACCAGTGATTCCCCTCCCCCCATGCACCAGAGACTTTTTAACAAGGACACTGACAAGTATTCACAGTTTATAAAACCACAGACACATGAACAACTAGCATTCTCATAGTTCTGCAGAGCCAATGTGAGCCCCCCAGCATGTCAGAGTGACCACAGGACTGGGGTCAGGGCAACGTGGGGGCTGAGGGGAGAATGACAACGTCCTCTTTCTCACAGCTTCAGTTAACCAACATTGTACCATGCAGAAGGAATACTGGGTAAAACTCGACACTCAACAAGACCACTGTCACAAACCCTTTAACTAACTATAAGTGTGTTAATGTGTATTTTAACTGATTTCACTGGACCACCGACACATACAGAACAAACACAGAAACTCCACACAGATGGGAACCTGATCTCAGGACTGAAGCAGGGACCCTGGAGCTGTGAGGAGACGACGCTACACACTGCATCACCACACTGCTCATAGATCCACACATTTACACTTTTGTAGAGATGGGAATGAAGTGAAAAATAGAACACATGGATAAGGATAAAGTAGAAATCAGCCAGGTATTTTTTTTTTATAAATTTATTTATATTTTATAATATAATTTATAGATTTTTACTGAATTTATTTCACGGAATTGTGTCAGTTTTGAAAATGTGAACACAGTGTTGATAAATGCTTGTAACTAATGCTAAAAATATGATGTAATGCAGGAAGTGCATTAGATACAATCGATACAAGTCCTTTTCTTCTTCCAACAATATCCAACTTAATATCTCACACAGCTCTCCATACATCTTCTCCTTAGCCTTCACAACATCTCTTCACCTTATGATGCATCTCCTTGTACTCCTGTCTACTCTCTTCATCACTTCGCCTATCCCAGTTCTTTTTTGCCAGCCTCTTTCTCCTTATACTTTCCTGTACTTCCTCATTCCACTACCAACTCTCTTTGTCTTCTTTCCTTTGTCCAGATGTCACACCTAGTACCTACCGAGGTGTCTCCCTCACCACTTCTGCAGTACCTGACCAACTGTCCAGTATCCCTTCATCCCAGCACCTGTCCCATCTCCTCTCTGAATTTCACACAACAGTCTTCTTCCTTTAGCTTCCACCACCTGATCTGAGATTCAGTCTTTGTTCTCTTCCTCATCCTCACTGCTAAAATCATCCTACAGACTACCATCCTGTGCTGTCTAGTTACACTCTCCCCTGCCAACACCTTACAGTCTCTAATCTCTTTCAGGTTGTATCTCCTGCATAGAACATAGTCCACCTGTGTAGATTTTTACTGAGTTTATTTTATTGCATCGTGTCAGTTTTTAAAATACCAGTCTTGATAAATGCATGTAACTAATTTTTATGCAAAATAAAAACTCTAAATATGATGTAATGTAGGAAGTGAAGTTGGTGGTCAGAGCGACAGCAGTGACAGAGAGACAACAGTGACAGAGAGACAGCAGTGACAGAGAGACAGCAGTGAGAGAGAGACAGCAGTGACAGAGAGACAGCAGGAAAAGGTGTGAAATTCACACACATCTATTTACAGCTAAGACCAGAGTGAAGAAGTGATGTACAAGTTACAGGAAATAACTTTTCTACTATGCTTTATATGAGTTATTATAGATACATTCAATAAGACAGAGATTGAGATAATGACAGAGACATTATCAAGCATCAGCCAGGTCACTGTGTACAGAGCCAACTAATGTAGAGGACGTTAGGATTGACCGCAGGTGGACCAGTGATTCCCCTCCCCCCATGCACCAGAGACTTTTTAACAAGGACACTGACAAGTATTCACAGTTTATAAAACCACAGTCACATGAACAACTAGCATTCTCATAGTTCTGCAGAGCCAATGTGAGACACCCAGCATGTCAGAGTGACCACAGGACTGTGGTCAGGGCAACGTGGGGGCTGATGGGAGAATGACAACTTCCTCTTTCTCTAACAGGGTATTAAACTTTTCCCCCCTTTTTTCCCTTTATCAAAGAATGCTTCACAAAAGATATAAAATGACACGTAGACTCAAAATATTATTTCTGATATTATCCATCAGCACACAGACACTTCATTGCCAAAAGTTTTGGGACATCTGCCTTTACATGCAAATGAATTTTAATGCCACCCCTTTCTTCATCCAGAGGGTGTAATGGGTGTTTATGGGAATTTTTGACCATTCCTCTAGAAGTGCATTTGTGAGGTCAGGCACTGATGCTGGATGAGAAGGCAAGGCACACAGTCTTCACTCTAATTCATCCCAAAGGTGTTCTATCAGAGGATAGTTGAGGTCAGGACTCTGTGCAGGCCAGTCATGTTCCTCCACACCAAACTCGCTCATCCATGACTTTATGGACCTTGCTTTGTGGACTGGTGTACAGTCATGTTGGAACAGGAAGGGGTCATCCCCAAACTGTTTCCACAAAGATGGAAACATGAAATTGTCTAAAATGTCTTGCTATGCTGAAGCATTATGAGTTCCTTTCACTGGAACTGATGGGCCAAGCCCAACCCCTGAAAAACACCCCCACATCATAACCCAACCCTCCACCAAACTTTACATTTGGCACAATGCCATCAGGCAAGTACCGTTCTCCTGGCAACCGCCAAACCCAGACTCATCCATCGGATTGCCAGACAGGAAAGTGTGATTGGTCACTTCAGAGAACACATTTCCACTGCTTTAAAGTCCAGTGGCGGTGTGCTTTACACCACTGCATCTGACACTTTGCACTGCACTTGGTGATATAAGGCTTGGATGCAGCTGTTCTGTGATTTTACGTGGCCTACCACTTGGTGGCTAAGTTGCTGTTGTTCCCAACTGCTTCCACAACTGTTATAACAGTTGTAGGAAAACATCATTTGAGTTCACTCTAGAATCTACTGTAACATACATTTCTCTTTGAATAATCATTTACATATCCCAGCTCTCACCACCAAATGGTGATCAAATCAGATGCTGATGAGGAACTGTGAACTAGCTGACAGTTGGGGGACCAACTCTGGGGATCTTTCTCCCATCCAGTGCTTTGTTTAAGAGTATCACCTCTAGGGTTTTGTATTGTCACACCTCCAAGTCCTGCCCACTCAAGGCCTTTAAAACTACAACATATGTTCCTTTTCACTGGACTTGAGGACTACAGTACCACCGCAGTGTGTTCTGATCTCCAATAAAACATTTCTGCTGAACACTACTTCTGAGTCCCCTGAGTCTGCTTCGGTGAATTCACAACACAATTGACTGTGGAATATTTAGTAATGAGGAAATTTCACTAATGGACTTATTGCACAGGTGGCAACCTGTCAGGTACCATGCTTGAATTCACAGAGCTCTTGAGAGCAACCAAATTTTTCACAAATATTTGTAGAAGCAGTCTGCATGCCTAGGTGCTTGATTTTATAAAGCTGTGGCCATGGAAGTGATTCAAACACCTGAATGATTTGGAGGGGTGACCCAAAACTTTTGGCATTATAGTGTATTATACATACAATTACTCCAGTTAAAATACTTCATCTTTCATAAAAACAATAAAATGGTTGTTAACATATGCTTTTATGGCATGTACCTTAACTAAATAAAGTTAATACATTACTTAAGTTACATCTTCATTGGGCTACATGACACCTACATAAACCCTTCATAACAACTGACATAAACCTAAATAAATATTATATGTAGGATTATATTAGTTGTTTGTTGATATGTTAATGTTTATGTTAAATGATTTCACTGGAACACTGACACATGAAGAACAATCACAGAAACTCCACACAGATGGGAACCTGATCTCAGGACTGAAGCAGGGACCCTGGAGCTGTGAGGAGACGACGCTACACACTGCATCACCACACTGCTCATAGATCCACACATTTACACTTTTGTAGAGATGGGAATGAAGTGAAAAATAGAACATATGGATAAGGATAAAGTAGAAATCAGCCAGGTATTTTTCTATAAATGTATTTATAATTTATTATTCAATTTAAAGATTTTTATTGAATTTATTTTACTGAATTGTGTCAGTTTTGAAAATGTGAACACAGTGTTGATAAAAGCAATTAACTAATGTTAAAAAATAAAAACCCTAAATATGATGTAATGTAGGAAGTGGAGTTGGTGGTCAGAACCACAGCAGTGACAGAGAGACAGCAGTGACAGAGAGACAGCAGTGACAGAGAGACAGCAGTGAGAGAGAGACCGTAAAAAAGGTGTGAAATTCACACACATCTATTTACAGCTAAGACCAGAGTGAAGAAGTGATGTACAAGTTACAGGAAATAACTTTTCTACTATGCTTTATATGAGTTATTATAGATACATTCAATAAGACAGAGATTGTGAGAGATGTAATTCAGTAAATGTGTAAAAACATACACTGTAAGTATTATAGGGATGTAAAATAATCTGACTGTAGAATCCTCCTTATTCATTAGCCCACCTCTCTTCATCAGTACATTTTACACTGAAGTTAATCAGGAAGAAAAAATCCACATGATCAAAGCTGAACAGGTCTAAATAAGGACATTATAACACAAGGCAGGATGTGTACGTTTACCTTGTGTATAAAGATTAACTCTGTCTTTGAACAGATTAATAGTGTAACATTTGACACCCCTAACATCCCTATAATACTTGTTAGTTCAGGATCAGAGCTGAACTCCGGCCTACTGTAAACCCAGTCTGGACAGAAACCACATGAACTAAACACAAAGCAGCTGAACTAAGAACTGGCTAATATTCTCTCTCCTTTCTGTAATAGAAAATAGAAAATAACTTCACTCACCTGCAGCCACGTGAAACACGACAGACAAAAGATACAAGCACTTCATCATTACTGATTCTTCTGTACACACACACACCAGTCCCTCAGCGTGAAACACACACACACTCTGACACACTGCCTGAGTGTCTCTCTTTATATACTCTGGTTTTCAGGAAACCACAACAACCACTATGTCATTTCTCATTATTGAAAACGTATTTCATCACTCTTTCCATCATTATAAACATTCGTATATGTACACACTCTCTCACACACACACACACAATTTTAATTAATAACATAAGTTAATATAGTATAAACTATAGTATAAAAAGATTATATTTATTTATTTATTATTAGATTACAGAGCTATGGTTTAGAGACTAAGTGGCGACATCTTGTGTCATAACGCTGCTACTACAGCTGGTCTACAGATAATTACTCATCACCGATATAAAGCTACATCCAGATTTCTGCAGAAAGAAGAAAAAAGGCCTTTATTGTCTCTAATTATTGAACAGGATAATTGTAATATTATTTTTCTTCACATTTCCCAGCTTGGTCAGAATTTGGAGTATGTTGTAAAGCTGCATGTTTATTGTTAAGATTCCTTTTTTCTCAATCTTTGTAACTGGTAATGAAAATGACATCATCACATGACCCACAGTGACGCACTGCCTAAATGGCTATTTCCAGAGGCAGGTAATAGGTGTGTCTGACTTGAAGCAACTCTGCGCAGACCGATTGGTACACGAGGTCAAAGTACTTTGGTGTCTTCATTTGGCAGACGGATGCTTTCATGCAAAGTAACTTACAATAAATAAAATCAAACCAACAAACAGCATGTGAGTGCTGTGCTGTGACAAGTCTCATTTAGTCTAACACAGTGCATGTAGCATGGTTTTTTAAATAATAAATAAAAAGAATAAAAATGAGATAGAATAGAGAGTGCTAGTGTTCGTGGGTCAAGATTTTTATATAACAAATAAATGAAATCATAGAGGTAGAATAGAGAGTGTAAGTGTTAGAGGGTCAAGATACTTTAAAAATAAATAAATATGAATTACCTGCACACGCACATCTACAGCATGGCTAAAATATATAAACTGATAGAAGTTTTAAAAGAGAATGTTGCAACATCTTAGAAAATGACACTGTTTTAGAGATGGGGATTATTTGGGGAGTATTTTCTAGTGCCAAATTTGACCAGAAATTTCGTCTTCTTCTTCTTTTTTTTATTTATGCTAAGCAAAACTAAACATGCAGGCTATACTCAGAACAATATGTGCTTTTATGATTTATGAGATCTTCAGTAGTATGACTGTAATATACAATTAATATAAGTATAGAATGTGTTTATTTCATATTGCAGAGCAACTAGATGTGAGAGAGAGAGAGAGAGAGAGAGAAAGAGAGAGAGAGAGAGAGAGAGAGAGAAAGAGAGAGAGAGAGAGAGATTCAGGGAAAGATGAAAGACAGTGAATGCCTTGATAGTCCATTTGATTATTTTGCCATGGTCAGTCCAAGGACGTTGATTTATTTACTAGTGCTAATTACTTACTGTTTACTCTTACAGGTCTGTTCATATGCCATTGAGTGAACATTGTTATTTACACTGTCGTAGCTTTTGTTCAGTTTGTGTTTCTGATACTTTTGATATACTGTACTTGATCATTGGAAATACATAAAATATATATATTTCAACATTTGAATGTGTATCTGTGTAAAAGTGTAAGTCAATTTTATATTTGTCTGTGGTGTGGTAGTATAGATGGTGTATTCCTAGTGCATTTTTGAGGGTTCATTTAGGCCTATTTATTCATTTATAATTGGTCTAGTAGTCTACCTGTTACATCAATTAATAGGGTTAGCCTAAAAGATTAGCAGTCTGGTAGATTACATGAACAGGGTGGTGATGGCAGCAGCAAAGGTAGCCTGGATGATAAAATGGGAGTTGAATCAAATAGGTCAACAGAGGTTGCCATTTCCACTGCTCTTCATCTTGCTCTCTCCCACCTGGACAATAACAATACATACACTCGGATGTTGTTCATTGACTTCAGCTCTGCTTTTAATACAGTTGTCCCTAGTAAACTGATCACTAAGCTCAGTGACCTGGGTATCTGCACATCCTTATGCAGCTGGATTATGGACTTTTTAACAAATCGACCTCAGTCTGTAAGGCTGGGTAATCACTTATCCTCAACCCTCATCCTGAACACCGGTGTCCCACAAGGCTGTGTGCTGAGCCCACTGCTCTACTCCCTGTTTACCCATGACTGTGTTCCGCAACATAACTCCAGCATCTTCATCAAATATGCAGATGATACCACAGTTGTTGGCCAAATCAGCAACAACGATGAATCGGCCTACAGGGAGGAGATCCAAAGACTGTCAGCATGGTGTTCCATGAACAACCTCACCCTCAACGCCACAAAGACCAAAGAGCTCATCGTGGACTTCCAGAAATCTAACAGCAGCACTCCCCTATTTACATCAACAGGTCTGAAGTAGAGCGTGTCTCCAGCTTTAAGTTCCTGGGTGTCCACATGTCTGAGGATCTGTCCTGGCAGCTAAACACCTCAACTCTGATTCGGAAGGCACAACTTTCTAAGGAGACTGAAGAAAGTTCACTTATCCCCCAAGATCCTGACCAGTTTTTACCGCTGCATCATTGACAGCATCTTGACGAGCTCCATCACAGTGTGTGAAAGGAAATCACTGCAAAGGGTGGTGAAAACTGCCCAACGCATCATCAGCACCCAACTACCTGTCATTGAGTCTCTTCACCACAGTAGATGTCTGAGCAGAGCACACAAAATAATCAAAGACAAACCCGAGTCACAAACTGTTCAACCTCCTTCCATCCAGGAGGAGATACAGGTCCATCTGTACCAGAACCAGCAGGTTTAGGGCCAGTTTTCTCCTTCAACCATAAATCTACTGAACTCTACACTACACCACTAGGACACTCATGTCTTACTACACTTATCACTTTACAGTTCTGCTCCATCCTGTACTTTCTGTTAATATAATATTTTTCACTGTTATACCTTCTGTTGTACATTCTGTTATAATATAATATTTTCTCACTGTATAATATAATTAATGTACATATTGTCCATTTCATAGATTACACCTAGTTTTTTTATCTATCTTTCTATCTATTTATATACTTTTATATATACTATATTTATACATACTATATACTATCTGTATATTCACTGTATATTATCTGTTACTGTTTTACATACATTGTACATAATGCAGACATTTTTAGCACAATTATAATTACACCTGTCACTTTATATGCTGTGAATACTACCTGCACATACTTCTCTATGCACACTCTGACATAGCCTTATTTATTGATGATGATATAAATAATATCATTTAAATGTGGCTTCGATTAATTAGAAATGAACTCACTGATGAACAACAAATAATACCATAAACAATACCATAAGTCAGTTTATATCTGAAAATTTATCTAAGTAGGAAAAAGGAGTGTTTAAATCTCATATCTGTACATTAATTAGTCACTTCACTATTCATATAGTTCCTGTCAATAATTCAATTCAATTCAATTTATTTTCTATAACGCCTTTTACAATGAACATTGTCTCAAAGCAGCTTGAGAAAAGAAAAACAGAGAAAGGGGAGGGGAAAAATCAAAATGAAAAATAACTAAATAACTAGAAATAAGAATAAATTAATAAATTTAATGATTAAACTATTTTATCCGTATTTTATCCCTAATGAGCAAGCATGTGGCGACGGTGACAAGGAGAAACTCCCTGGGATGGAATAAGGAAGAAACCTTGAGAGGAACCAGGCTCAGAAGGGAACCCATCCTCATTTGGGTGACACTAAACAGTAAATAACGTAACTGTAACTGATTAATGTCCTTTCTACAACAGCAATCAATGGCCCATGAGGAACTATTAGGTCAGTGTAGTTCCTAAGGTCATTACAGACACTAATTCTTTGCTGTCACAGACTGACAGATGAAATGACCTACTGTTGTTACAGATGAGTGATGGTGTAATGTTTATGAGACAAGTACAAAATGAATAGTAAATACTTGTTACTTTATCTCACAGAATAGTAATTAAGAGATAAGGACGTCCTGGGTGTTTGAGAGAGTCCCAGTGTGCTGTCCTAAAAGATTTACTTGATAACAGAAAACGTTTAGAAAAATTGCCCCAGATTTCTTAATGTCATCTCATCGATTCTCCAGCAGATGGAGCAAAGGGATTGTTGGATTTGTTTTACAATTTCTCTTACAGTTAGTGACATGCATTTATGAGTACTGTGTTCATATTTACAAAACTCTTCACACAGTTAGAGCAACAACAGTCTATAAGGAACCATCTAAGTAAGTATATATTGATATATAAGTGTAAGTAAATAAGTGTATTAAAGTGTATGTGTTAACAATAAGAACAATATAATAATAGTGATGATTTTATAATTATAATAATTAATAATGATAACCACCATATAATAATAATAATAATAATAATAATAATAATAATAATAATAATAATAATCTGCGTGACTCCAATCCGTATCTCAGACAATCCCACGTGGGGTCTCGAGCTGCAGGAATCTGTGCGGTTTAGAGGTGCGCATGCGCGTTCGCTTCTTAAAGTTGTTTGTGGTTAAACTGTCTCCATGGTGATAACGCGTCGAATAGTTTTAAACGATCACACTGCATTTGGATTACTGCTTGGATACGGATAAACATCGTCTCTACAAACTCATCTCTACGTCTATACTCGACGAACAGCGACTCCCGACGAAGGACTTCTGACACAGCGATGGACTTCCGAGGATTTCTGCGGCACCTGAAGAGCTGGACCCTGGGTGAGATCGCCTGTGCTGCGGGTCTGGTCACTCTCTCTGCCGGTGCGGGTTACTGCATTTACCGCATCCTCCAGAGAGACAGAGCTCCTCCTGACCACACTGAGCTTCCTCAAGGTAGGAGGATCTTTATCCTACCTCGTGACTTTAATGTCTCACTGATTTTACAATAAATCCAGTAGAAGGTACAGTGTTACAGTCTAGTGTTATGTAGCTAACAAGCGACCTCATCTACTGCTAACAATTAGCCTCATGCTAGTTATCGTGCTAGCGAACTCGGCTACTGGTTTAAATGACACAATAATATCCTTAAGCCTGGTCAGGAATTTATTTTATTTCCACAATGAAATATTTATCCTGTTAGTTGGTCACTTTTAACAACCCTGACTACTGGTTTTACACTAAATCATGATTAGCCTTGTGATTCGCTAGCTAGCGCGCTAGCGGACTTTAGCCGAGTTTTACCGATTTAAATTACTCTGTAATAGTTGGACAAATTATATCTACATGTCTATTTGTTGTAATTAGTACACAGTTTATCGGTAAATATAATATAAATATAATGTTTAGCCTAATGTTAGTTAAGCTGCTAGCGAACTTGGCTGTTGTTTTACATTACACACTAAAATCCTGAACGAGTCGATGAGCTTGACCAATGAGAATTTAATTTATTTCCACAATATTCTATTCATCCCCATTAAAAAGTCACATTTAACAACACTGACTACTGGTTTTACACTAAATCATGCTTAGACTACTGATTAATCAGCTCTCGCACTAAAGGGCATGGTTACAGATGTACACCGATCAGCCATAACATTATGACCACTGAGAGGTGCCGTGAATAACACTGATGATCTCCTCATCATGGCACCTGTTAGTGGGTGGGATATATTAGGCAGCAGGTGAACATTTCATCCTCAAAGGTGATGTTAGAAGCAGGAAAAATGGACAAGCATAAGGATTTGAAGGAGTTTAACAAATGGTGATAGCTGCATGACTGGATCAGAGCATCTCCAAAACTGCAGCTCTTGTGGGGTGTTCCCGGTCTGCAGTGGTCAGTATCTATCAAAAGTGGTCCAAGAAATGAACAGTGGTGAACCGGTGACAGGGTCATGGATGCACGTGGGGAGCGAAGGCTGGCCCATGTGGTCCGATCCAAAAGATGAGCTACTGTTTCTCAAATTGCTGAAGAAGTTAATGCTGGTTCTGATAGAAAGGTGTCAGAATACACGGTAAATAACGGTTTGTTGCGTATGGGTCTGCATAGCCGAAGACCAGTCAGGGCGCTCATGCTGACCCCTGTGCACCACCGAAAGCACCAACAATGGGCACATGAGCATCAGAACTGGACCACGGAGCAATGGAAGAAGGTGGCCTGGTCTGATGAATCATGTTTTCTTTTACATCACGTGGATGGCCGGGTCCATGTTCATCACTTACCAGGGGAACACATGGCACCAGGATGGGAAGAAGGCAAGCCGACGGAGGCAGTGTCTGAAGAAAAGGCAAGCAGATTTTATAATATTTTTTATATTAAATTGTTCTAAAGCAGCCAAGCTCCCAAGTGACTCTCAAAACCCAAACGTTCTGTAAAGGCACAATGTTGACATATAGAGGGTGTATTTACTTTGGTCGTTCATCTCCTTGACAAAATTCTCCTTCAGCTTGGTCAGCTCCTTCATGTAAGAGATCTTTTCAGCGTCCTTCACAGCACCCAGTTTCTATCGTGAGATACATAACCGTGTTTACTGAATTATTCATTAACATGGATCATAACCTTGTGCTCATTGTTCATCTGATATACAATAATGAATACAATACAATAAAATCAGAGCCAAATCGATTTAATCAGTCTGACCTGGATTTTCTCTTTCAGAGATGTGATCTTCTCCTGGAAAGGCAGCAAAACTGTGTGCATTTTCTCACTGAAGTCTATTTCCATCATGGTCATTGCGATCTCCTGCTCCACCTCCAGCCGCTCAAGATGTAACGTGAGCTTATTTATCATCTCATCCTGGATGATGACAAAAGTTTAACACAGAAAAAGAATGAATGGACATAAAGTCAAAGTTTTAGGAAGATAAATGTTTAATCCTGCTGTTAAACTGTATCACTATAAGGTACAAAGGCAACGTACAAGTATCTGTTAAGGCACCTGTTCTAATATATTGTGGTTTCTATAGTAAGGACTACTCTAAGTGAAACAGCATTCCTTCACTTGGAAGGATCATATAGCTTATGGCTTGGTCATATTTACCTGTTTATCCAGGAATTCCTTTTCACATAAGACTACGCCAGTGTAGTCTAATTCTTTGACCTTCTCAATGGTCTGTCCATTCTGGTCAATAATCGACCAGACGAAAAGGCAGCCGTCCTTAGAGGCAGTCAGCAGGTACTGATCACCAGGTGTGACGACCATCTACACAAACAATAAAGAAAAAATATTGAATTGGATGGAAAATTTCATTCAAGCACCAAGAACAGATATAACCATCATTAGCTGAATAAATCACTCAGTGTTCTTCCTTGGCCGTTATTTTCTGGTATCAGGATGCTTATTTGGTCAGTGTCTCCTACAATTTCTATCATCATTATCGACAGTACACACATCAAACTATTTCAGTTTTCATTATCATGGCATATCATCATTCCTAAGACACACACGTACTTTGGTGATGGGACCAGAATGGGCCTGATATTCTTTCCAGGTCTTCTCTTTATCAAAAGGGTAATCGATGACCCTGACAGTACCAGCTGAGGTGCCAATGAAGACTGTTCTGCCCGAACGAGTCATGGAGACAGCCGTGTATTCCCCACCATCTGAGGCCATTTCATATAGGACCTAAATGCAAACAAAAACACAAGCAAATCAAGTGAATTTTATTATTCTGTCCATACACATATAGAGGGAGAAACACGGCTTCAGGATCACAGTGTGAAAACCATGATAAGAGCATGGTGATAAAAAATCCTGCTATGGGATAGTGTCCACTGTTAAAGGTGCTATATAACTAAAATAAAATTTTATTTTAGATATAGAGTTTACACAGAGTTTCTATGTTTTGCAGTTGAACTGCTGTGATTGTAATTTTATCTAAACAATCATATGATGTGTTTTTTTGGACTTGCCCCTTCATCACTGATCTCCTGAAGATGGCTGCGGCCTACGGCGAGGACGCTCCCGGTGTTAGGCGAGAATGCCACATCTGCGAAGCAAGACGCTGTCTCGTTCCTAATCACCGCATTGCCGGTCAGAACGTCCCACACAAATACAGTGTCGTCCATCCCACATGACACCAAGCGACGGTCATCGTCACTCCACTTCAAAGACTGCACCTGAAGGGTCAGAACAGGGAATTGAGGTCACTGATATTTATTAACAGTCTTCATTATGGTTCAGTGATTAAAAAAAATATTAAATCTGTGATCAAAATGTTTATGAAACACTATTTATACTGACTTGCTGATGATGACCGCTCAGGTCCAGTTTTTTCTGTGTTCTGATGTCATAAACGTGGATCATTTTTCCAATGATGGCGGCGAACTTGTTACCATTGTGGTTGAACACACACTGTAGACACACACATGCTTTATTTGACTCACTACTTCTACACACAGTTTCTGGAAAAACACACAGATTTCAAATATAAAAAAAACATTATAACACTGAGGTCAGGTCAGTTAGAACCCACCTCGGTGCAGTTGCTTATGGGGAACGTCTGGGCAGTGTGCAGGTCGTCATAATAAATTTTCATGAGGTGGACTTCTGTGGAGAAGCCCACCAGGACGAAAAGGCCGTTCGGGTGAATCGAGACGCTGAGCGGCTCTTCCTCAAACTGCTTGAACTGCACCAGAGACCTGCAGAAAAAGTCCATACAGTCAGAAATCTTTCACACAGTAAATAAGCCCTATGGATATTTTGATAGCCGCATCTGATGACGATCAGTATTCTGATTGATTGAGTATCAAGTACTGATTGAGTATTGAGGAGTACCAAACATTTTTACTAACAAACATGATTTTTTCTCCTACTTTTTATGGTAGTTCCAGATGTGTACGGTGCGGTCATTGGAGCAGGTGGCCATGAGGGGTTTCGTCGCACATACGGACAGACCTGTGATGCTCCCCGAGTGAAAAGACTGAGACAGGTGCATGAACTGGGTCTTCTTATTCTGAAAAAGGAAGCAATGGAGAAGCAGAAGTCAGTCAATTTTTTAGTGAAAGGCTTTCCTTATTACTGTACATTACTGTTTGTTGCTCTGTTACCTTAATAAGCTCCTCTGAATTGAGGCTGATGTGGTAGAGCTGGCCTTGGTCTGTGCTAATGGCCAGCGCCTCCTCTGATGGACTAATGCACATCGAGGTAATCGCCTGAAGTGGCTTGTTGCTGCATGGGTCCACAGGAATCTGCAGAACAGAGGAAAACAGCTCTTAGTGCTTATACCCACTGGTGCTCAGCCTCACAACGGGTACAGAGTGTCAGAATAACATCCTGTAGAACTGTACTTTAGAGCATACACCACATGCTTTAACACTACTAGTATATCAGATATTGTGATTATACAAGTTCATCTCTATACCCCTCTCTGCTCGTTTTAGAGCTGAGTTGAAATAACCATTTGAATCACACAAAATGAATTATGGCTAAGGTTTAGGCAAGTCCTAAAGATGGCTGCTGTTTCAAATCCCAGCATTGCCAGAGAGCCACTGGTGGGATCTTGAGCAAGACCCTTACCCATAAACTTTCACATTTACCTCACCTGTGAGTTGTGTAGCATAAAAGCTTCTGCAGAATGTTAAATATCAATTACTCACTCTTAATGTCACTGTCTTCCTGTAGTTGTCTTTATCCGGGATCTTCTCATACAGGCTAACTACTCCCAGCCCATCTGAACAGATGAAGCCGTCAGAGTAGGGCAAGATGGCAGTGATAGCTGTCTGTGGTATAGCTGTCGGAGATGAAGATGAATCCGTTTGTCTGTCAAGGGAGAGAATGTAGATCATCATGATTTGGTAAAAATACAATAAAAATGATACCGTATTTTATTATAAGCAGTAGGAGGATACAAGCGTTACAAAGATAAAAACAGATCTTCAGAACAAGGAAAAGGTGTTGAGAGGATCTTTGCATCTCTCTCTCCCTCTGTGCTGTTACCTCTCACATGCTTTCCCCATCCTTTGCAGGCGTTTGGATTTCAAAATTAGCAGTTGCCCTGCCTCAGTTCCTGCAATAATGGAGTCGCTAGACATCCACGTGTGGCACAGGATGTTCATCTTCTCCACCTTATATGAGTCCGCCATTTTCAGGGCGCCCCTCCTGAATTCATAGATCCTGAAAACTCCCTTTCCGGTGACGCAAACCTGTTTCATATCCTGGGGGTTAAAGCTGACCTGGGATTGAGAAAAGAGAACACTCAGTGTTGAGGTTTGACCAGATGATATAGCAGATTCATGACCATGATCTAAGCCTTTTCCTTTCCTGTATGCACCAGCAATTGGATCAATGAAACGTCTCATTTTTATTTTCTGCCAGTTGTATCCATGTTTTTAATGGAAAAGCATCTTTGGTATTACAAAGTTCACTTGTCTTCACTCACAACTGCAAGACCTTCAAAATTTCTACCTGAATGATATCGCCTGGTGTCTTGATCTGCACAGACGCGATGAGCTCCTTTTTCTTCCACTGCCAGCAGTAGAGGGTCCATGAGGGTCCCCCAGCCTGGCCTAGCAGGTACTCCGAGTCAGCCGAAAATGCCATGCAGACAAACTCCTGCACGCCATAGTCGCTGCCCTTCAGAACTTTTTTCTTGGAGTGTTTCTTGTCCTTCAGGTCAAGGATGGTAATGGAGGCCCATTTACCACACTCCGACACGGCCAGGTAGCGCCGATCAGGGCTAAAAGCCAGGGCCCGCAAGCTCTTGCTTTTCGCTGCACCTGTGGAGTAACATTTGATTAGGAGGACTGAATGATTTTAATTAAAACAGATTCAAAGACTACTTCAACTACAAATAAGGATGATTTAAGACCTAACAGAGTCATTACAGTAAAATGGTAATTTGTTCCCTAACTGAAATGCATTTCCTTTTGATTTTGTACAAAGTCTATGCAACAGTTAGACCCCAAACGTACATAACTGTATGTTTGAGGGTAAATTTACACTGTACTTTAGGGAAGAGGTATGTCTCTTTGTGGTACCAGTTTTTCTGTCAGTGCTTAGGTTGTTTTTAAAAAGGTACAACAGGAAGTGAAGCTCTCAGCAGACTTACTGTAAAGAAACTCTTGGTGTTGCTGAGGGATGTTGTAACTGACACAATGGTTTCCACCTGGAAAAATCAGAGTTTCCTCATCCTGAAACAGCAGGTTGTTTCTTACGCCTTTGCTCACACCTAAAACGTGGCAAGGCTTAATGCCTTGTAAGCTTCTTTTAGAAGTCATTTTATTTTTTGTGAAATTGCTCTGAAATGAGAAAAACATGGCATTCATTAGTTGAAAATGATACTGCACTGGTTCCACATGGCATTGTGAAGGTAAACAGTGAATAGCTTATGAAACACAGTGTATAGCTTATGAAAAGGTTATAACTAAAAGTAGTTGACGATTCTTTATTCAGAAATGTTGGGAATCGAGGAATCAAACGATGAGCCGATTCCATACAATACGATTCATTTGTGCTCCTAAGGGGTTCATTTTCATACACTGATTTCACAAAGATGACACAAAGCCTTACAGATTTAAAATAAAACCCCAGAAAACAAACTTATTACTCCTTGTGTAATGAAAAAAAAAAACCCCGAAATGTCCTGTAAGGAAATCCGTCTAAACACAGCAGGGGACAGAGCGCGCGCTACGGCGACAGAAAAGCACATAACTTCACATAAACACGGTTTAAAAAAATACACAAAGCAATTCAGTTTTCTCAGACATAAGAGATTAATCAGATGAGACAATCCGCTAGGTTTGGATTACACTAAATATTTAGCCCCGTCGGAAAAAAACGGCGAGTTTTATAGCGGTCTGTATTGCTAACTTAGCGCTCTGTGACTTAGCAAGCGGTCACGCGCACACAACACAAGACGGTGAGGGTTCATTAACACGGTAATTTCTCGTTACGGAAAAAGTAGATTAAAGGAGTTAATTATCAGTTAATTATTAACGTCGATGTAAAAGATGTTCGGTTTGGAAAAACTTACCTCAATATCGCAAGAAGCCATCTTGGTAGCTCGCTTGTTTGCGCTCTTGATCATCAATGAGACTCTTCGGTTCAGAGTTGCTATGGATATGCTCAGTTCTTTTACGCAATAAAGAGGTTACGTCATCAGCAGCCGCCATTTCTTTAAGCTTTTTATTTTAACTTACGTATGAATTTTGTTCAAATAAAAATGCCTCACACTACGTGCTCATTTTTGCACAACTTTTGTCACAGCCTCTATCACTGAAACAGATGAAGTAACGTGATGCCGTCTGCCATTCAATTATAATTTTCACTTGTCAAATGTGACCAATTTGCATGGGAGCCGAAAGAGTCGGTTCGGAACCAAAACATTGTTTAGAGTAGACGGGGAGTGTCGAATTGATTTCATCCAAACAATTAAGTTAAAAAAAGTGATTTTGTCATTTATAAAGAAGATTAAATAACACTGTGTAACGCTCTGACCCAGATAAGTCGTTACTTCCAGGAAAAATGAAAGCTCGAAGGCGAAGAGTCTGTAATCCACACGTTTAATGGCAGGTGCACAGGCAAACTCGCTCCTCTCATACATGAGGGTTCAACTCTCTCTTGCGTTACAAATAATAAAAATAAAGGACAAAATTATAACAAAAGCGCACAGCAAACTTATCATCCATCGTGGCTCGCATTACACCATTACAAAATTCTCCTACCTAATCGTCACTTAGTGTACTGTATGTTACGAGTGATCAGTCTCTTAAAGGGCACACCGCACAATACTGTGATGCATGTGAGTTCAAGTTGACTCTATTTTCTCCACTTTCCTTAAACAAACATGTTTATTGTCCACATTTCCAGTGATTTTGTGCAGAAACAATGTGACTAACAATGGCTTCTGTTGATTAGAATAATTCAGGCTGTATTGATATCAGTTGGACAACTGATACTTTACTAGCATTAGCCCAATTTTTGGGCCCTATGCAAAGCCCCTTTACCCCATCATCTCATGATCCATGCTATTTATCACTTTTTAAAGAAAAAAAAAATATATAAAAGTAAAATTGAAAAGAACATTATTAAAAATTCTAATACCATGTATAGCATTATTTATTTTTTTTTGCATTGCATGCATGTTAATTCAGCACAGAAATAATTTGTGTATAAATTGAGCTATACCAAGATAGGTAATGTCGGTCCTGGAAGGCCACTGTCCTACAGAGTTTAGCTCCAACCTTAATCAAGCACATCTGAACAAGCTAATCAAGGTCTTCAGGAATACTAAGGCTATAGACAGGTATGTTTTGTTTTGTTTTTCTTCTTCGTCTTAGGGTTGAAGCTAAAATCTACAGGACAGCGGCTCTCCAGGATTGACTTTACCTACCCCTGTGACTTTGTACTCTAAATCAGGGGTGTCCAATGTTATCCAGAAAGGGCCGGTGTGGGGGCAGGTTTCATTCCAACCAAGCAGAAGCTGTACCTGATTCCAACTAGTGATGTGTCGTTCACGAACGATTCGTTCATTTTGAACGAAGGTTCAGTCGTATCGAGTCGTCTCGGGGAGTGACTCGTTCATTTTGTGTTGACTGCGCGTGCGCAACATCGCATAAGCTCAGTAAACAGAAAAGATTAGTTCATTTTTCGAGTCTTCGGGTTTGTACCGTGGCATGACCGCTTTATTGGATACAGAAATGAGTTCATTCTCAAACATCCTTACAGTTTTTTTTACTCTTACTGTTACGTGATGCATTATAGCTTTTTATTTCCTACAGACTATAAATGTGTGAATATCTGTCATTATGCTTCTTTTCCATAACACTAAATGTTTTAATAAAGAGTTGGTTAATGCTTTAAACTTCATTAGGTAAAATCTTTCTTTCTTTCTTTCTTTCTTTCTTTCTTTCTTTCTTTCTTTCTTTCTTATCTACTTACTTTTTATTTTATTTTATTTATTAACTTACTGTTTGTTTATTTATTCTTTGTATTATTTATCTGAATAAACATCAGCTAACCCTGCAGTGTAGAAAATAGAAATGTATAAATTCATGCATAAATCTGAGTGTTGTTTTTTTTAATCCATATGCAGTTATTTAATAATATAGAATCTGACCTAAACATAACCTTAATGTATGAAACTAATATTAATTATTCACATTAATAGTGTTATTTGCTTTTCTGTTATGCCCCTGTGTCATTTATGAGTTTATGAGTTATCAGTATTTATACCAGCAAATGCACAATTGGTGGCAAAATAAACAACAATAGATACTTTGTGTTTGCAGGTTTAGTTTATTTAATAAGTAGTATTTGTTTACAGATAAAGACAGAACAGGCAAATTAGCATTTCCAAGTAAAATGTGGATTTTTATTTTTTTTTTTTTAAACCCTCACACACCACACATATCCTCAAGAAATATTAAGCAATAATAAAGGAGACTGACTATTATTTTTCAGAAAATGTTTATTGCACAAATATTTTGATGATTTTATGATATCTTATAGTTTTATAATTTAATACCTTATAAAGTCAATAATACTAATGTAATATTGTATTTGTCATAAGATACTGAGACGGGAAGCAGTCACATTACAAGAACGAACAACGTGAATCCAAAGACTTATGTAAACTAATCTTTTCTGTGTCCGGCTCAGACTGCATTGCCTTAGCATACGGGGCTGTCAGGTGATGAATGAATGACTTGAACCCGGAGACTCGAAAGGTGAACTCATCTTTTCTGTTTCCGGCTCAGACTGCATTGCCTTAGCATACGGGGCTGTCAGGTGATGAAACCCTCCAAGGATAGGATTTGTGAAGAAAGAATTTCACTGTGCAGTAATGTATATGTGACAAATAAAGACAACTTAACATTACTGTCCACCCTGTTATTATGGGGTAACTGCCCTTTCAAGAAACCGAATGATGAACCCTGTGACGTCCCAAACCCCACTTTATCTTTCTTCAGTGAAGCTTTACATATACAAATACAGTACATACCTTAGTAACTTTCTTGATTATATAATTAATTCCTAAAATAATTCTTTATATTGTTTAAGGCTTTCTGTTTGTTCTGGTTTTGATTTGATGTCCCTATTATTTTCTAGTCCACCTTTTAAAAACTTTGTAAACCCTGTCATGATGTTGGCCACCCTGTCATCCTCATCTATTATTAATTTTTGTTTTTTTAACAAGTTAGCAAAACCATCCTAAAGGCAATTTATGGTGATTTTGACCCAATTTTGATTTGTAAAAGTCAAAAATACACTCTGCTTGTTGAAACATCACAATATCTTGTTTTGCTTTGACTTTTAAAACATCACATATTAAATGACAATTACAGACCAGCATCACAAAGCATGAAAGATACATTCATGAAGAATACAGATCCTGAACAGTATGAAGCTATGTGTTATTGCATTTAATTACATTCAAATGTAGTAATAATATTAATAATAATGTGAACGTCCAGTGTTGTCAGATTTTCAGTTTTGTCCCCTACATCAAAATTGTCTTGTCCTTAATCCTCTCAGGTGGTATAGCTGCCCTTTCTTCTTGTCAAAATGCTTCCAGTTCCTGTAAATTTTTTTGGTTGCCTTGCACAAACTACATGTTTAAGATCTCCCCAATGTGGCTCAATGATATTGAGGTCAGGAGAAAATGGCCACTCAAGAATCTTCACCTTTTTTTTTGCTGTAGCTATTTGAGGGTCAACTTGGCCTTGTGCTTTGGATCATTGTCATGTTGGAACATCCGAGAGCGTCCCATGTGCAGCTTTTCTGCTGTAGAATGCAAATTGTCTGCCAGTATTTTCTGATAACATGCTGCATTCATCTTGCCATCAATTTTGTCTAACTTCCCTTTGCCCCTGGAGCTCACACAGACCCATAACTGAAGAGATCCACCAGCATGCTTTACAGTGGGGATGGTGTACTTTTCACCATAGGCCTTGTTGACTCCTCTCCAAACATAGTGTTTATAGTTGTGATTATAAAGTACAGTTTTGGTTTCATCACTCCAAATGACTGCTCCAGAGGCTTGTCTAGGTGCTGTCTGGCGTACTGAAAGCAGGCCTTTTTGTGGCATGGGTGCAGTAATGGCCTTCCCCTGGCAACTCGACCATGCTGGTCATTTGTGTTCAGGTGTCTCCTTATTCTGCTCCTTGAAACAACACCACCACTTTTTTCCCCCAGAGAAGCCCATATTTGTCTCGAGGTTGTGTCTTTATAACATGGCCAAACATTCAAGGATATGTAAACTTTTGATCAGGGTTGTTTGAGTGATTTCAGTTATCATTAGGTTTTAAAAAGGGGTCAGACAACTATGTGATAATTAATGACCACTACTTTAAATAAGAAAAAAATCTTTGGCATTATCAGTCATATTTTCCAAATAAATGGCAATGTTTTACAGTTTCTATCAGGGTGTGCAAACTTTTGAGAACAACTATATATCAGGTTAAGAAATGAATGCTCTAGAAGGGGGGCAGTACGGTGTCTTAGTGGTTAGCAGTGTTGCCTCACAGCAAGAAGGTTCTGAGTTTGAGTCCCGGGTTCGAACAGACACGGGCCATTCTGTGTGGAGTTTGCATGTTCTCCAGTACATGTTTTTGCAAGTCCAGAAACATGTACATCAGGTTGATTTGTAATTCTAAATCGCCCATAGGAGTGAGTGTGAGTGTGTGTGGTTGTCTGTCTATGTGTGGCCCTGTGATGGACTGGCGACCTGTCCAGGGTGTACCCCTGCCTTTCGCCCTATGTGTGCTGGGATAGGTTCCAGCAGACCCCCGTGACCCTAATTAGGGATAAGCGGGTGTAGACAATGGATGGATGGATGCTCTAGAAGGCTTTTGTGTAAATAGTCTGCTGTAGAAGTTCTTGTTTGTGACTTTCTAAGTTGAGTAACTTAGTAAACTTGAGTAAAAATAAACACAGAAGGAATTGTTGAATCTGCCTGGACTGAATGTGTTTTTCTAAAGAGTATATAAACCTACAACAGCTACACTATATTGCCAAAAGTTTTGGGACACCCCTCCAAATCATTGAATTCAGGTGTTTGTTTTTCAGGGGTTGGGCTCGGCCCCTTAGTTCCAGTGAAAGGAACTCTTAATGCTTCAGCTTCATACCAAGACATTTTGGACAATTTCATGCTCCCAACTTTGTGGGAACAATTTGGGGATGACCCCTTCCTGTTCCAACATGACTGTACACCAGTGTGGAGAAGATCTATCAGAATGTACAGAGTGGAGCAGAAGTGTTAGTGAGACATGAGAGTCCTAGTGGTGCAGTGTAGAGTTCAGTAGATTTATGGTTGTGAGGAAAAACTGGCCCTGAACCTGCTGGTTCTGGTGTGGATGGTCCTGTATCTCTTCCTGGATGGAAGGAGGTTGAACTGATTGTGACTCGGGTGGGAGGAGACCTTGATGATTTTGTGTGCTCTGCTCAGACATCTACTGTGGTGAAGAGACTCAATGACAGGTAGTTGGGTGCTGATGATGCGTTGGTCGGTTTTCACCACCCTTTGCAGTGATTTCCTTTCACACACTGTGGAGCTGCCATACCACACTGTGATAGAGTTCATCAAGATGCTGTCAATGATGCGGCGGTAAAAACTGGTCAGGATCTTGGGGGATAGGTGAAGGTTTTTCAGTCTTCACAGGAAGTAAGAGTTTTGTTCTGACGCAAAGACAGATCCTTAGAGATGTAGTAGCCCAGGAACTTAAAGCTGGAGACATGATCTACTTCAGACCCGTTGATCTAGACAGGGGAGTGTCTGCTGCTGTTATGTCTTTTTAGCATTGAGGGTAAGGTTGTTTGTTGAACTCCATGCTGACAGGCTTTGGATCTCCTCTCTGTAGGCTGATTTATCATTGTTGCTGATCTGACTAACCACTGTGGTATCATCTGCATACTTGATAAAGATGTTGGAGTCATGCAGCAGAACACAGTCATGTGTGAACAGGGAGTAGAGCAGTGTGCTCAGCATGCAGTGTGTACATTTACTTTTACATCAATTTCTACATTTTCTTTTACATACATTTCTACATTTTCTTTTACATAAATTTCTACATTTACTTTTACATAAATTTCTACATTTACTTTTACATAAATTTCTACATTTACTTTTACATCAATTTCTACATTTTCTTTTACATACATTTCTACATTTTCTTTTACACAAATTTCTACATTTTCTTTTACATAAATTTCTACATTTACTTTTACATAAATGTGTACATTTATATTTCACCGATTCTATGAACATTTACCTCTGTAAATGTCTGACTGTGTTTTGGTATCTGAAAACTGGTCAAATCAGGCTGGATTTTTCAGCAGGGTAGCTGTTATAATGTCAACTCTAACTGAAAATACCTTTAAAAGTACAATAAAAGTGACTATAAACTGATAGAAGTATGTGTGTGTGTAATTCTTTATTCTAATGAATATAAAATACTGCATAGAAACAGAAACTAATTATAACCAACTTTTTTCTGTTCAGAGAATTATAGTTCCAGTTAAAGGTTAATTTCAAAGTTTGTTAAAAGAGAAGATAATACTATTTTTTATTTAGGTTTTTTTTTTTTTAATTATTTTTTTATTTGGCAATTTATTTCTTTTCAGTTTAACTAGTTTAACTTCACTTTTTCCCCAAAAGTGAGCTAAATGATAATTTATTGTCCTGGGCTAATATTACAGCTCCAATAAATGCATGTTGATGTTTTTCTCCTAGTATTGTGTATTTATCTTACACTGAATGCATCTTCTGCACAGAAGTTTCTGATATTTCAAACAAAATGTACAATGAAGCGGTAATTACGCACAAATTTCACAATGGAGTGAACACAGAGTGAGGACTGAGTGAGGAGGAAGTGAGGAGTGGGAAATGTTCAACCTGGAGAGGAGCTGAAGTGGAGTCTCCCGAAAAACCCAATATAGATGCTGCAGATGAATATTTCTCAAACTTGACTTGAACATCATTTTATTACCAGTTATAAACTTCCTCTGAGGAAAAAAGTAAAGTAATGCAACATAAACATCACTTAGTAAATTGCCCTGTTTCCTTCAACAGAATGATATTTATAGAGGACTTTTAACATTTTACATCGTCACATATAGCTTTAAAACTTAATCCAAATTCCGAGCATGATATGTGAAGGAAAATATTATTATTATTATTAACCTGTTCATTAATTAGAGACAGTAAAGGCCTTTTTTCTTCTTTCTGCAGAAATCTGGATGTACACTATATTGCCAAAAGTATTCGCTCACCCATCCAAATATTCAGAATCAGGTGTTCCAATCACTTCCATGGCCACAGGTGTATAAAATCAAGCACCTAGGCATGCAGACTGTTTTTACAAACATTTGTGAAAGAATGGGTCGCTCTCAGGAGCTCAGTGAATTCCAGCGTGGAACTGTGATAGGATGCCACCTGTGCAACAAATCCAGTCGTGAAATTTCCTCGCTCCTAAATATTCCACAGTCAACTGTCAGCTGTATTATAAGAACGTGGAAGTGTTTGGGAACGACAGCAACTCAGCCACGAAGTGGTAGGCCACGTAAACTGACGGAGCGGGGTCAGCGGATGCTGAGGCGCATAGTGCGAAGAGGTCGCCAACTTTCTGCAGAGTCAATCGCTACAGACCTCCAAACTTCATGTGGCCTTCAGATTAGCTCAAGAACAGTGCGCAGAGAGCTTCATGGAATGGGTTTCCATGGCCGAGCAGCTGCATCCAAGCCATACATCACCAAGTGCAATGCAAAGCGTCGGATGCAGTGGTGTAAAGCACGCCGCCACTGGACTCTAGAGCAGTGGAGACGCGTTCTCTGGAGTGACGAATCACGCTTCTCCATCTGGCCATCTGATGGACGAGTCTGGGTTTGGCGGTTGCCAGGAGAACGGTACTTGTCTGACTGCATTGTGCCAAGTGTAAAGTTTGGTGGAGGGGGGATTATGGTGTGGGGTTGTTTTTCAGGAGCTGGGCTTGGCCCCTTAGTTCCAGTGAAAGGAACTCTGAATGCTTCAGCATACCAAGACATTTTGGACAATTCCATGCTCCCAACTTTGTGGGAACAGTTTGGAGCTGGCCCCTTCCTCTTCCAACATGACTGTGCACCAGTGCACAAAGCAAGGTCCATAAAGACATGGATGACAGAGTCTGGTGTGGATGAACTTGACTGGCCTGCACAGAGTTCTGACCTCAACCCGATAGAACACCTTTGGGATGAATTAGAGCGGAGACTGAGAGCCAGGCCTTCTCGTCCAACATCAGTGTGTGACCTCACAAATGCGCTTCTGGAAGAATGGTCAAAAATTCCCATAAACACACTCCTAAACCTTGTGGACAGCCTTCCCAGAAGAGTTGAAGCTGTTATAGCTGCAAAGGGTGGACCGACGTCATATTGAACCCTATGGATTAGGAATGGGATGTCACTTAAGTTCATATGCGAGTCAAGGCAGGTGAGCGAATACTTTTGGCAATATAGTGTAGCTTTACATCAGTAATTATCTGTAGACCAGCTGTAGTAGCAATTTTATAACACAAGATGTCGCCAATTAATCACTAAACCATTACCCTGTAAGTAAATAATTAAATATAGTAACCTTTTAAAAACAGTTTAAACTCCATTAATTAATTAATTAAAATTATTATGAATCTTACTTTTTATAATCACATGTGATCAGCCTCTAAGTGCTCCTCAGCTCACATGTGGTAAATGTGTCTTTATCACTTCCTGTAAGTCTCAGGAAACACACTTGCTGGTGAATATAATAATGGACATTACAGCTTTGTCCCAAACACCAGAATTCCTGTTTTGATAAGTGAAGTTAATGTTGCAGCTCATGCCCAGTTTTACTTTTTATTTTATCATGTTCGTTATTATTATTAATGTTATTGAGTCAGTCCTTTAGGATATGGTGGTGTATAGGTGGTCGCTGCAGGTGAGGGAAGTGAAGTTATTTTCTATTTTTTATTACAGAAAGGAGAGAGAATATTAGCCAGTTCATTTTTAGTTCATGTGGTTTCTGTCCAGACTGGGTTTACAGTAGGCCGGAGTTCAGCTCTGTTCCTGAACAAATAAACCAAACACTGTCAAATGTTTATTACAAAATAACTTTAAAACTGTAAATTTCAGGACCAGCATGTTCTTCTAATGAATCTGTTCAAAGACAGAGTTAATCTTTATACACAAGGTAAACGTACACATCCTGCCTTGTGTTATAATGTCCTTATTTAGACCTGTTCAGCTTTGATCATGTGGATTTTTTCTTCCTGATTAACTTCAGTGTAAAATGTACTGATGAAGAGAGGTGGGCTAATGAATAAGGAGGATTCTACAGTCAGATTATTTTACATCCCTATAATACTTACAGTGTATGTTTTTACACATTTACTGAATTACATCTCTCACAATCTCTGTCTTATTGAATGTATCTATAATAACTCATATAAAGCATAGTAGAAAAGTTATTTCCTGTAACTTGTACATCACTTCTTCACTCTGGTCTTAGCTGTAAATAGATGTGTGTGAATTTCACACCTTTTTCTGCTGTCTCTCTGTCACTGCTGTCTCTCTGACCACCAACTTCACTTCCTACATTACATCATATTTTTAGCATTAGTTACATGCATTTATCAACACTGTGTTCACATTTTCAAAACTTGACACAATTCATTAATATTAATTCAGGCAAAATCTTTAAATTAAATGATAAAATATGAAAAAGAATTTAAGAAAAACACCTGTCTGATTTCTACTGTATCCTTACCCATATGTTCTATTTTTCACTTCATTCCCATCTCTACAAAAGTGTAAATGTGTGGATCTATGAGCAGTGTGGTGATGCAGTGTGTAGCGTCGTCTCCTCACAGCTCCAGGGTCCCTGCTTCAGTCCTGAGATCAGGTTCCCATCTGTGTGGAGTTTCTGTGTTTGTTCTGTATGTGTCGGTGGTCCAGTGAAATCAGTTAAAATACACATTAACACACTTATAGTTAGTTAAAGGGTTTGTGACAGTGGTCTTGTTGAGTGTGGAGTATTACACAGTATTCTTTCTGCATGGTACAATGTTGGTTAACTGAAGCTGTGAGAAAGAGGAAGTTGTCATTCTCCCATCAGCCCCCACGTTGCCCTGACCACAGTCCTGTGGTCACTCTGACATGCTGGGTGTCTCACATTGGCTCTGCAGAACTATGAGAATGCTAGTTGTTCATGTGTCTGTGGTTTTATAAACTGTGAATACTTGTCAGTGTCCTTGTTAAAAAGTCTCTGGTGCATGGGGGGAGGGGAATCACTGGTCCACCTGCGGTCTTTGTAGTTTACGCATATTCCACAAAAAATGTAAAACCTGCATAGCCTGAAGTTTCTCTTCTTCCTCCTGAAAAGACAAAACATATTAAATCTAAAGGCTGTTTTTAATCACTGTTAGTAATATGACACATGACACTGGAGTAAAGCATGTTCACAGTCATTAATGAAAAAATGTACCTTTAACATTTAGTCTGAAATCTTTTCTCTCTGCCTGTACAGAACATCTGTAGTTTCCCTGGTCCTCTTCAGTCAGGTCTGATAGGAGTAGAGAGAGGTTTCCTGGAGAGTTTTTACTGACCAGTTTGACTCTGTTTCTGTGATGTCCAGTCTGTTCAGGGTAAATTTCCTGATAATGATTGCTATTAGATTCTGTTGGTATTGAAAACTCCCATTTTAGAGACTTTGGTTTGTTCTGTAGGTCAGTGCAGACACAGGGCAGAACTACAGACTCTCCTGTGAACACAGTCATGTCCTCTACCTCTGCCTTCTTCACCAGCTCACAGCCTGTAAACACAACATTTACAGTTAATAATAGAAATACTGCAATTATTAATATTCCCTGCTTGGAAATCACAACATTTTCTGATAGAAACCAGAAGAGATTTTTAAAGGACCTGTTTAAATTCTCTAAATGAATCCAATATCAGGACTCTATAGGACTCAAATCTAGTCACAGTCCAGTGACTTCTGTGCCGGTCCCAAGCCCGGATAAATAGAGAGGGTTGTGTCAGGAAGGGCATCCGGTGTAAAACATTGCCAAATTTAACCATGCGAATCGTCAGTACTCTGAATTTCATACCGGATCGGTCGAGGCCCAGGTTATCCATCGGCACCGTTGACCTACAGGGTGTTGGTGGAAATTGGGCTACTGTTGGTTGAAGAAGTAGAGGAGTAAGGAGAGTGCGTAGACAGAGAGAGAAGAGGAAAGGTAAGAGGGTAGGACTGAGAATAGGAACTCTGAATGTTGGTACTATGACAGGAAAAGGTAGAGAGCTGGCTGATATGATGGAGAGGAGGAAGGTGGATATACTGTGTGTACAGGAGACCAGGTGGAAGGGTAGCAAGGCTCGTAGTATAGGAGCAGGATTCAAGCTGTTTTATTATGGTGTGGATAGTAAGAGAAATGGGGTAGGTGTGGTCCTGAAGGAGGAGTTTGTGAGGAATGTTCTGGAGGTGATGAGAGTGTCAGACAGGGTGATGAGTCTGAAGTTAGAGGTTGAAGGGGTGATGTTGAATGTTGTTAGTGGTTATGCCCCACAGGTAAGGTTGAGTTAGAGGAGACAGAGAGATTCTGGAGTGAATTAGATGAGGTGATAGAGAGTATTCCCAAGAGTCAGAGAGTGGTGATAGGAGCAGATTTTAATGGACATGTTGGTGAGGGGAACACAGGTGATGAGGAGGTGATGGGCAAGTTTGGAGTTAAGGAAAGGAACCTTGAAGGACAGATGGTAGTGGACTTTGCTAAGAGGATGAACATGGCTGTGGTTAACACTTATTTTCAGTAGAGGGAGGAGCATAGAGTGACCTACAAAAGTGGAGGTAGGAGCACACAGGTAGACTACATCCTATGTAGAAGAGGCAAGCTGAAAGAGATTAGTGACTGTAAAGTGGTAGTGGGAGAGAGTGTAGCCAGACAGCATAGGATGGTGCTGTGTAGGATGACTTTAATGGTCTGTAAGCAGAGGTCAAAGATAGAGATGGAGAAGAAAACCAATTGGTGGAAGCTGAAAAAGGAGGAATGTTGTGAGGAGTTTAGACAGAATTTGAGGCAGGCTCTGGATGGTCAGGTAGTGCTGTCAGATGACTGGGAAACTACAGCAGAAGTGATCAGGGAGACTGGAAGAAAGGTGCTGGGTGTGTCATCTGGAAGGAGGAAAGAAGATAAGGAGACTTGGTGGTGGAATGAGGAAGTTCAGGATGGTATTCAGAGGAAGAGGTTAGCCAAGAAGAAGTGGGACAGGGACAGGACTGAAGAGAATAGACAGGAATACAAGGAGTTACAGCACAGAGTGAAGAGGGAGGTGTCTAAGGCCAAGCAGAAGGCGTATGACGAGTTGTACACTAGGTTAGACACTAGAGAAGGAGAGAAGAACTTGTACAGGTTAGCTAGGCAGAGGGATCAAGATGGGAAGGATGTGCGGCAAGTTAGAGTTATTAAGGATAGAGATGGAAAGGTGCTCACAAGTGAGGAGAGTGTACAGAGGAGATGGAAGGAGTACTTTGAAGAGCTGATGAATGACGAAAATGAGAGGGAAGAAAGAGTAGAAGGGGTGAACTCTGTGGAACAGGAAGTAGATAAGATTAGAAAGGATGAAGTCAGGAAGGCTTTGAAGAGGATGAAAAGTGGAAAGGCAGTTGGTCCTGACGACATCCCGGTGGAGGTCTGGAAGTGTCTAGGAGAGGCAGCAGTGGAATTTTTAACTAGTCTGTTTAACAGGGTTTTAGAGAGTGAGAAGATGTCTGAGGAATGGAGAAGAAGTGTATTAGTGCCGATCTTTAAGAATAAGGGTGACATGCAGAGTTGCAGCAACTATAGGGGCATAAAGTTGATGAGCCATACAATGAAGCTCTGGGAAAGAGTAGTGGAAGCTAGGTTAAGGAAGGTAGTGGAAATTTGTGAGCAGCAGTATGGCTTCATGCCCAGAAAGAACAGATGCAATTTTTTGCTCTGAGAATGTTGATGGAGAAGTATAGGGATGATCAGAGAGAGTTGCACTGTGTGTTTGTAGACTTGGAGAAAGCGTATGACAGGGTGCCAAGAGAAGAGCTGTGGTACTGTATGAGGAAGTCAGGAGTAGCAGAGAAGTATGTCAGAGTGGTGCAGGACATGTATGAGAGGAGCAGGACAGTGGTGAGGTGTGCTGTAGGTCAGACAGAGGAGTTCAGAGTGGAGGTGGGACTGCATCAGGGATCGGCTCTGAGCCCCTTCCTGTTTGCTATGGTGATGGACCAGAGGAGGTCAGATAGGACTCTCCTTGGACAATGATGTTTGCAGATGACATTGTGATCTGCAGTGAGAGCAGGGAGCAGGTGGAGGAAAACCTGGAGAGGTGGAGTTTTGCGCTGGAGTCTCTCTTACAGGAGAATTTAACTGAATGGAAATCCACATAGACATGGGAAGAACAAACACAGAAACTCCACACAGATGGGAACCTGATCTCAGGACTGAAGCAGGGACCCTGGAGCTGTGAGGAGACGACGCTACACACTGCATCACCACACTGCTCATAGATCCACACATTTACACTTTAGACTGAAGTTAATCAGGAAGAAAAAATCCACATGATCAAAGCTGAACAGGTCTAAATAAGGACATTATAACACAAGGCAGGATGTGTACGTTTACCTTGTGTATAAAGATTAACTCTGTCTTTGAACAGTTAAATTAGAAGAACATGCTGGTCTTGATATTTATAATTTTAATGTTATTAATTCTCTAAATAATAAAAATTTAACAGTGTTTAGTTAGTTCAGGAACAGAGCTGAACTCCGGCCTACTGTAAACCCAGTCTGGACAGAAACCACATGAACTAAACACAAAGCAGCTGAACTAAGAACTGGCTAATATTCTCTCTCCTTTCTGTAATAGAAAATAGAAAATAACTTCACTCACCTGCAGCCACGTGAAACACGACAGACAAAAGATACAAGCACTTCATCATTACTGATTCTTCTGTACACACACACACCAGTCCCTCAGCGTGAAACACACACACACTCTGACACACTGCCTGAGTGTCTCTCTTTATATACTCTGGTTTTCAGGAAACCACAACAACCACTATGTCATTTCTCATTTTTGAAAACGTATTTCATCACTAATTCCATCACACATACATACATATATATATATATATATATATATATATATATATATATATATATATATATGCTGTAAAGTAAGAATGCTTTCAAAAATAGAAGTGTTAATAGTTTATTTTCATGAATTTACAAAATGCAAAGGAAGCAAAAAGAAGAAAAATCTAAATCAAATCAATACTTGGTGTGACTACACTTTTCCTTCAAACCAGCAACTTGCACACTTTGTACACTTAAAAAAACTCAGGGATGCTGCAGGGTCATGTACATATATACAAAATATATATACATATACATACATACATATGTGTATATATATATATATATATATATATACATACATACATATGTGTATATATATATATATATATATATATATATATATATATATATATATATATATATATATATATATATATATATATATATATATATATATATATATATATATATATATATATATATGAGTGTGTGTGTGTATATTTAGCTCTGATGTCCATCAGTATATTCACCAGCAAGTGTGTTTCCTGAGACTTACAGGAAGTGATAAAGACACATTTACCATGTGTGAGCTGAGGAGCACTTAGAGGCTGATCACATGTGATTATAAAAAGTAAGATTCATCATAGGAGTTTAATTCTACTTATTTACATGAGTTAATAGAGTTTAAAATGTTTTTAAAGGTGATTTTATTTCATTATTTATTTATTCTTTTATTACAGAGCTAAGGCTTGGAGACTAAGTGGTGACATCTTGTGCCTCAAAGGCTCTACTACAGCTGATCTACAGATAATTACTCATTAATGATCTAAATCTACATCCAGATTCCTGCAGAAAGAAGAAAGACTTTATTGTCTAATGTACAGGACAATAACATTATTTTCATTCACTTTAGAAATAACATTCTGTTGAATTAAACAGGATAATTTACTTAATGATGCTTATGTTGCATTTTTATTTTTAGTTCTAATAAACTAGATAATAGCTCATAATGAAGAAACATTCTTATTTATCAATGATATAAAACACACACTTATAAAGGGGAAACTATCAGGAGAAACAATCCAGCTGTGTACAGGAAATCAGTGGATTAAACCAGGAAGAAAAGAATGAAGATGTGAGATGCTGGTCCTCTGCTGGTCAGGGAATCGTCTCTGGTGACAAATATGTGAATATTTCTAATAACATTCTCTATGACTTCTTTGTTAAAAAACATCTATATAAATAGTGCAAAACTTACATTGTATATTTTGTTAATTATTTCAGAAATAGAAATGTATATTGTTTTTGATAAACAAAACAAGCTTTTAATGTGTAAAATAATGACATGTCTGTTGTCTACAGTTACATTCAATGTTGAAGAATATCTACAATATTTTAGTTAAGTATTTTGTTTGATGGCTTCTATATACACCCACCAAGAAACAGACCTTTTAGGACATGTCCATCCTCCTCACACACACTGCAGTCTCACAGTGACCTCAGAAATCAGCTCCTTCACACCAAAACATGCTGCACAATTCATCACCATGACACTAGATCTACTGAGAATGCCACCTTGTCTCTACATCATGTGACATTATTAATCTTGCCAGTCAGATTCAGTCAGGTCATTATGTACAGCACCATCTAGTGTTGAGGATGTTAGGACTGATGATGGCAGCTATAACACTAATCCCCCTCCTCCTTCTGCTAGAGTCCTTTAAGACTCCTCTCTATGATCAACCAGACTGGAACTGGTGTCTCTGAAAACTGCTTTTTGCTAGTGTTATCTTCTGAAATACAAGAAGAACAGCTACATACTCTAGTAATACGCTCTTCTTGTGTGTTCCTTGTGTCATCATAGACTAAGTTATCCATTTGTTTCTCATCACTCCTGCAGGTTATAAAGATTGAAATAGTGCTCATGGGCAGGACTCAAACCTGACCTTAACATGACCAAACACCAAGCAACTAAATTAGGAAACAGAGCAACTTAAATACACACAGGGGAAATGAGACACAGGTGACAGCAATGACACCTTTAACAGACAGAGGGGAAACACATCAGGGGGAAATGAGGACCTCTAGTGTCCAAAACACTACATAACAAGTCCAGACTGTAGTAGTTAAGTATGTTACTATGGTCTAATGATCGCTGGGGAACCAGAGAAAACACGAGTAGGTTTCAGGGAGAAATGTCCATATGACAGTGATATTTATTGCAAATAGTATGTCATACATCAATAACTTGTCTCACCATTCACACACACACACACACACACACACACACACACACTGTATTCATCCTTCTCATTTTATTATCAATAATGTGTTCTTTATTAACACCTGTAACAGACTATAAGGACATTATGTAAATTACACAAAAGCTAGATTAGAAATCCACATTCAATCCAGTCCAGTTCAATAATCCTCCTTCTTTTATTTTTACCCAAAGTCTTTAAAAGACAGAAAGAAGAACTTCTATAGCAGTCTTCTTACACAACAGCATGATGGCAAAAGCTTTTCTAGAGCATTTGTTTTTAACCTGATATAACAATGTTACACATCAGATATAAAAATATCAAATACACTTAAAATATAATTATCAAGATTATTCATCAGCAATTTTTCTATGGATTAAAATTGAATGCAGAACAATACTCTTAGCTGAAATTAGTAACTGTAACACATACATACATATGCCAGAATCTGCTATATAATTTTAAACTGTATTAAAATCATAAATATTGTGAATCCCGTGCTTGACCATGGTGTATATTTATGTTTTCAGCATTATTCTATAATATCTGAGAATGTGTCTATATTTCCATTGGATTAGTTTGTAATGATGCTCTCCAGTGATCATCTGGACCCGTGTTGCTCCGGCTGTGTTAATGTGGGTCAGTAGAGTAGCAGGTGTAAATGACAGTAGTAAATAAAGTGGCATTAGACACAATCTGAGAAAAAACAGAACATGAAAATTATACATATATCACACAGAGAAATTCTATGGCTTTTACTGTCAGATTCAAGAGGTGAATAAAAAGCTTTTAGGTGACACAAATCTCCAAACTTGACTTAGTTTTTTACACTATGTGTTGTTCTTATAGAAACAGGAGAAGATATTTTCCTATAACACACTGTTAAAAGAAAGCATGTGTGCTTTATGTATTTTACATGCAGTGAATCACAAAAATAAAGATGTCTATTAATATTACTAGCTGTACAGTCAGGAACTGCTTACTGCAGGGGCAATTACACAAACTCAGACAGGTGGTAGATTTTTAGGTGATTCTAAAGTAATGTACACTAAATGCAAAACAAAATAGTACATTTTTAATGAATTTTTTTGCAGGTGTTCAATATTTTTCAGTAAAAAACATTATCCTTCTTTGACGTCTGGCCAAAAACCAAAAGTGCTGTTTTTGACCATTTTATGCCAAAGGAGTCTGATGGCATTCTTAATAAATATAATGAACTAATATTAAATATATACAGGTCTAATGTCAGGGTCTAATATACAATGAGAGACTTTATTTTACATTAATGAGTTTATAACATTCTCCATTTGCTATAACAGAAAGTAAGGACTCTCTGTGAATTAATGTTACTCGCCTCAGACCAAGGGGGGCGGAGCCGGTAATGATTAGAGTAATGCTGAGCTGGATCACTATCATTATAGAAGAAAAACAATGATCTGCAACGGCATCAACTCAGGCTTCGTGATTAACGACACTTTTTCGCTTTGCCTAAGCATGATCTATGTGACCATCGTCCCTGACAGAGACAGGCGCCTTCAAGAGGTGGGATTTATAAGCTGCATTTCTGTGAAAACTTTACTTTGTACTTATAAAAGTTTAAAGCGTAAACCTTGTGATTGTGATGTGTAATTATTATGTTTCGTAATTATTCTGTTCTGATCCTATAAAAACCAACCCATGAATGAAATCAAAACAGGATCAATGAAACAAATGTTCATACCTGGAAAAAGGAAGAAAATTAAAACAAATCACAAAGGGGGTGGGGGTGGGGGGTCGGAGGATTGTGTTCATTCATGAGATAGTGGGAAGGGGGCGGGGCTTCCAGGTGGTGTAAGGGAATATTGCAGAGTTCAACACACCTGAGTAAATTATATCAGGTTCATGTCAGTTGGCTCATCTCCAGTTTTATTGATGAGAAAAAGTTGTTTTGGGAATTTTTTGACTGATAACTCATACTAGTGTACTTCTCTGTGAAACTGCAGAGCTCCTACACAAAATACAGAACGGATCTCAGGTCTGGTCTGCATGTATACTAACCTGATCCTCCTGCTTTATCTTATAGTCCAGACATCCTTCAGTAGTCACCTTCTCTCCACATCGTCCTCCTAAAGTAAAAAGTCATCAGAAATGAAAGCTTTTAGTTAGTAACTTCAGTATTTTACTTTGTGAAGTGATCATGTAAGGTGTGCAGGCTGCTGTTCTGTTTCAACTCAAATACATTAACACTGAAGACAAGATCACACACTGAGTGATACAAAGAGCTACGTTTCAAATCTTTTTGCAGTGCTTGTTATGAGATAGTGATAGTATTTATATATGTTGTTGATCCAGAATGCTGGTGAACAGACAGACTCACAGACTGACTGATGTATTGACCTATACACTGACCTCAAGACTGATTTACTGGCTGTATTGACTTGATTTCCAAAGGAGGAATTTGGAGAAATTTAGTGGAAAATAATGATTATGTTTAGTTTTCTTTCAGGATTAACTGAAGTATAAAGTAAAGTTTATGTAAAGCAACCTCACAATCTCAAAATTCCACCAATTTTAGTTTAATTAATATCAAAATCTGTTTTATGTGTGTGTGTGTGTGTGTGTGTGTGTGTGTTTGTGTGTTGTACCTTTGCATCTCCAACAAATAAATACCATTACACCGACTATCACCAACAAAAAAACCACAGAAACACCAAAAACTGTGTAAAAAAACAAATTAAAAAAATGTTAATAAATGTAATAATACTGGTATCTTTATTCACTGCTGATGAAAAGTTTTGGCACCCAGAGGGAGGCTGCTGTGAATTTGTTGTTTATCTTGTTCCAGTGTTGTTGAGGATGATGAAGGTGGAGAGTTTGTTGTTTTACTTGGAGGCTGTTCTGATGGAGGTCTTCTGTCTGTTTTCCCCGAGTGTGTTGAAGTTTCTCTTCTTCCTACTGAAAAGACAAAACATATTAAATCTAAAGTCTGTTTTTAATCACTGTTAGTAATATGACACATGACACTCATGCTCAGTCATTAATGAAACAATGTCTGTAATACCTTCTTTAAAATAAAATGGTAACAATTACTGGCATGTTAATGAAGATAAATGACACCTACATGAATGGAAACTGACATGAACATACTTGAGTATTTATAAAGTGCAATAAATGTCATCTGTTTATGTCAAGCTGATAAAAGAAATAATATAGATATATACATTTCTATATATTATTTCTCTGACTGTACATTAGAGTGAGACTGATTTTAATTTAACATCATATAAATTCTATGAATTAGATATAAATATAAAAATAGATTAAACAACATGACACTGACACCTTTTGAAGCTGTTATTAATGTTTATGTAGGCTTATGTCAGCTGTAATGAAGGTGTGTTCTGAAGGCTGTGCTCTCTGGTGATGATAATCAGACAGAAATCACATGACACAAAGGAGGTTCTGTGTTGTTACCCTGCTCCTGCTCTGACCTGCTCACCAAATAGGAGTCATTATAATGTGTCACACTGTGACTTATAGAATAAAACCCTCAGTTAAGGTAAATTTAGTAGACAGTTTTGTTACATATGTGACTATAATTCATTTGGAAATCAGGTCAGCTTATACACTGAATATAAACTTTTATTGTGTATTTAAATTCTTTACCTTTAACATTAATCTTCATGTCTCTGTGTTTCTTCTCAGTGCTGCACCTGTAGTCTCCCTGATCCTCTTCTCTCAGGTCAGATATGAACAGAGACAGATTACCAGGAGAAATGTTATTAAACAGCTGAAGTCTGCCACGGTAGTGTTCATCATTTAACACGTCAGTCAGAGATCCTGTTCTGTAGGTCATCCAGGTGAATGTCTGAGGTTTGGTGTTCAGGTCAGAGCAGGAGCAGGGTAACAGAACTGAACCTCCTTGGTGTTGTGTGATTTCTACCAGGTCATTATCACCAGAGAGATCACAGTCTACAGAAACAAACATACAAAAACTCAGAACCTACTGAATACTATATGAAGTACAAAGATCAGGACTGAAGCATGGACCCTGGAGCTGTGAGGAGATGATGATACCCACTGCATGGTGAAAAGTCCATGTGAAATATAAGCTGTAGACACAGAGTTTTTTTGGAAGTTGAGTTTAACTGAGAAAAGTATTCATGATATTTGAAAGCTGAGGTTATTCAATCCTTTTTGTATCAAAGCAGTGAAAAGTGATACACAGTTCAGTTCACATAGACCTCTGTTGTGTTCACTGTGTGAAAAGATTTAAAAAAGTGAACACAGTGTTGATAAATGGATGTAACCAAATAAATATACATATATAGGAAGTGAATCTGGTGGCACTGATGAATAACATTATTTATGGATAATTCATAGGGCTACATGACACCTAAATAAACCTTTCATAATAACTGACATGAACCTAAATCAATATTTATAAAGACATGGATTTAAAAAGTCTTCCTAATGTATCAGCTGATGTACAGACTGTGTTTATCAATGTTAATGTTAAACTGGTATAAACACCTAGTCTAGTGTCTTATGGAGATTTTCTTTGACTGTAAATTAGAGTTTGGTTTTAATGTTTCATGTCATATTAAATTTTATTCTGATGTATCAGATATTAATATAAAAACTGACTTAACAAGTTGACAGAGACATTTAGTGAAGCATTTATTACTGTTTATGTAGTCTTTTGTCAGTTGACATGAAGGGATTATACAGGTGTCATGTAGCTCTATAAACACTACAATGTTATGAGAATAAATCATAGATTAGACTGAGAAATATCACAAATCCAATCCAGTACCAGTCCAATGTTCAGGTCAGTCTGATCCCATAATCAGTATTTATTGTTGTTTATAACTTGATGCTGATGTCACTATATGACTCCCTAATTATTTCCTACTAAGTGTTGGTAAACGGTGTAGACATTTTTGTTACGTATGTAACTATAATACATGTTAAGTCTTATCAAGGATGATTTCAGACTGAATATAAACTTTTATCATGTATTTAAATTCTATACCTTTAACATTAATCTTCATGTCTCTGTATTCCTTCTCAGTGCTGCACCTGTAGTCTGCCCCATCTTCTACTCTCAGGTCAGATATGAACAGAGACAGATTACCAGGAGAAATGTTATTAAACAGCTGAAGTCTGCCACGGTAGTGTTCATCATTTAACACGTCAGTCAGAGATCCTGTTCTGAAGGTCATCCAGGTGAATGTCTGAGGTTTGGTGTTCAGGTCAGAGCAGGAGCAGGGTAACAGAACTGAACCTCCTGGGTGTCCATTAAACACCTGATGATTATCACCAGAGAGATCACAGTCTACAGAAACAAACATACAAGAACTCAGAATCTACTGAATACTATATGAAGTACAAGAAAATATTTATGCTTCAGTAGAATTATTTCCAAAATCATGAAATGTCATAAAAATGGTTAGTTCATGAGAAACATGCATTTTGTGATCATTTGAGAATATTTTCTTTAGTTAGGATTGGTCAGTAGTGGAAACTGACCATCAAAACCTGAATCTCTTGTTTCTCAGTCCAGTTCCTAACTACTGTGTGTGTTACACTATCCTGTGATCATGTGTGTATTTGTTCCACTTGTAGTTAGACAGCTGTGTTTTGACTCAATGTTACAACTACATCTGAAAATAAAGACAATTTGGAGAGAATAAAACTACACAAAGTGCAGATTTCTTTAAACTGATCAGTTTTCAATATTTTTACAGTTACTTACAAACATTTATCAATACTATGGTCATTTTTTCAAATTTCTTTACACAGTTGGCTTTACCAGTGTGCAGATCATTACATCAGTTAACCTCACATCCATAACCCACTATAACCATCAATACACTTCACACACTCCTCAAAACCAATTCATTCTACCAGAACATGAGGAAAATCTCTCTCAACAACATAAACCTGTAAATACTGGAAATACACCCTGCATTGTATTTCTCTCTCATGCAATCACACATTCAGAACTAGGGGCAATTTATCCTAGACACTCCACCTACTGTCATGTTTTATAGATGGAGGAAACCAGAGAATCCAGAGGAAATCCACATGGACATGGGAAGAACAATCACAGAAACTCCACAAAGATGGGAACCTGATCTCAGGACTGAAGCAGGAACCCTGGAGCTGTGAGGAGACGACGCTACACACTGCATCACCACACTGCTCATAGATCCACACATAGGATAAAGGTTTATCTTATCTTATCTTATCTTATCTTATCTTATCTTATCTTATCTTATCTTATCTTATCTTATCTTATCTTATCTTATTTACACTTTTAATGGTAATGAAGTGTTATGAGGCTAAATTAGAAATTAGCTAATAATATTATTTTTATCAGTTTATTTACTTTTACAAAAGATACTTATTTTTAAAGAAAAATGTATTTATTTTTCTGAATAAAAGTGTTACACAGCTTTGAAAATGTAAACAGAGTGTTGATAAAAGCATGTAAGTAATTGTTAAAAATAAAAACTCTAAATATGATGTAATGTAGGAAGTGGAGATTGTGGTCAGAGAGACAGCAGTGACAAAAAAAGCATGAAATTTACATGCATCTATTTACAGCTAAGACCAGAGTGAAGAAGTGATGTACAAGTTACAGGAAATAACTTTTCTACTATGCTTTATATGAGTTATTATAGATACATTCAATAAGACAGAGATTGTGAGAGATGTAATTCAGTAAATGTGTAAAAACATACACTGTAAGTATTATAGGGATGTAAAATAATCTGACTGTAGAATCCTCCTTATTCATTAGCCCACCTCTCTTCATCAGTACATTTTACACTGAAGTTAATCAGGAAGAAAAAATCCACATGATCAAAGCTGAACAGGTCTAAATAAGGACATTATAACACAAGGCAGGATGTGTACGTTTACCTTGTGTATAAAGATTAACTCTGTCTTTGAACAGATTAATAGTGTAACATTTGACACCCCTAACATCCCTATAATACTTGTTAGTTCAGGATCAGAGCTGAACTCCGGCCTACTGTAAACCCAGTCTGGACAGAAACCACATGAACTAAACACAAAGCAGCTGAACTAAGAACTGGCTAATATTCTCTCTCCTTTCTGTAATAGAAAATAGAAAATAACTTCACTCACCTGCAGCCACGTGAAACACGACAGACAAAAGATACAAGCACTTCATCATTACTGATTCTTCTGTACACACACACACCAGTCCCTCAGCGTGAAACACACACACACTCTGACACACTGCCTGAGTGTCTCTCTTTATATACTCTGGTTTTCAGGAAACCACAACAACCACTATGTCATTTCTCATTTTTTTAAACATATTTCATCACTAATTCCATCACAGATAGATACACATATATACAGATGCTGTAAAATAAGAATGCTTTAAAAAATAGAAGTGTTAATAGTTTATTTTTATAAACATATCTCTGTAATGTCCGTCAGTTTGTTCAACAGCAAGTGTGTGAAAGGAAGTAATAAAGACACATTTAAAAACATGTGAGCTGAGGAGAACTTAGAAGCTGGTCACAAATAATAATAAAAAGTAAGATCCATAATAATTTTTTTTAATTAACTTATTTAGAAATTAAAATATTTTTTAACGATAAAATATTTCAAAATAAATAAATCAAATATTTTATAATAAATGAGATTAGATTTTAATGACTAACATGAGTTAACAGAGATTTAAATGCTATTAAGAGGTTATTTTTTTTATTATTTATTTATTCTTTGATTATTTATTCTTTGATTAGCAGCTACATGGTGAAACCTTGTGTCCCCACACTGCTACTACAGCTGGACTACAGATAATTACTCATTAGTGATCTAACGATAACATTAGAATAGTTGTTGTTTCTTTCCTTTGTTTCCTTTGTGCAGAACTCACAATTTACAAATTTTATAGTGAAGTAGCATTGTTGTACATCATTGTGTGTGTGTGTGTGTGTGTGTGTGTGTGTGGTCAAACTGTAAACAAAGATAAACACCATAAAATCAGATTACAGAATTAACAAGTTATTCCACTTAGATTCCATCACTTTACGATCAGTACGTTTCACATTATAAACTCAGAAAATCAGAATACTTGTGTATAAAACCTTAAAAATTAGGCTTAAGCTACAAATATCTCAGATAACAAATATTTTAGAACACTTTCACCTTTTAACCAACCCAAATAAGCCTATAATCATAGTTCAATAACAACTGTGTCATATTTCCGTTTAGACGCTAATTATCCACCGTGACCTCAATTAACCTTAATATTATCTATAAACAATTTGGGAACAACAATAAAACATGCTGGGATCAAGAAAGCAATTTTGTTATTAAATCGTTTAAAATCTTAACAGCTACATAAACTCGTACATTAACAGGGTATGATGGTGAACTTATTGCAGTATTCCACTGTATTGCATAGAGATGTATAACATTTGAGTACTGAACAAGCCAAATGAGTCTTCCTGATCACACACACACACACACACACACTTGTCCTCTGATCCTCTGTGACACCGCGGTCTGCAGATTGAAGAACGTGCTGAAAGACGGGAAGGAGCCGAAGTCTTTTATTTCTCCAACACTTTATTATAGCAGGATAGGAATAATGATCTGTAATCCTTACTTCTGTAAACTTAAAGGATGGGAAATTGATAACAACAGATAAACTACTTATTTGGACTACTTATTATACAGGATGCAGGATTGGCACACAATCTCACAAACAAAAAAAATGTAACTTGAATCTACATTACATATTTGGCTAACAGTCTGAAGTTGCCTAGCAACAACAGCTCAGTCAAAGTTAGGCTAACATCAACAGGTGTAGATACGATTGTGTAATATGATTATCCTGACCTGTGCTAATTTACTGAATCAACCAACTCACATCTCCATTCTTTCTTTTCATCCATGATGACATTAAAGTCATCTGTTGCTGCTTCTGGTGTTTCATCGCTGACAGAACCACAAACGTGATACCTGTTCATTACACCTTCCAGTGAGATAGTGTTAGATTGTGCACGTGACGTTCCTGGACACGGACTCGGGCATCGACACAGACAGACTCTCTGTGTCCTGCTCGGTCCTGCTCCTCCGTGGTGATGACGGCGTGCGGTTAAAAAAATCATAACAAAGGAATTTCAATGGGGGGGGGGCACAAACGGGATTTAGAAAAGTTGGGGCGACATGTCCCCCTGTCCCCAGTGGAAATTACACCCCTGAACTGGTGCATTTGTCAATACTATTCCATGTAAACAAATCCACTAAAATGTGTAAGATGGGGTCATCTCAGATTTTTGATCCTTTACAATTAGAATTTCAGACTATAATCCTGACACTTTGGGTCTTGAAGGATTTTTGAAGGCTATCTGTATTTTATTATTTATCATTTTATTTCACATTGTAGTGAATGACTCAAAGTTTCTGACACTCTTTAAAAAGGATGTGTATATTAGTGAGAAATGAATTTTATGTGTTTGTGTTGAAAAGATGCATAGAAATGATCAGAATGAGGCTGTAATAGATGCAATAAAAATATTTTATTGAAGTTAAATAAGCACTATAATAAACGCTACAACTATTTACAGATTTTAAACTATTTACAGATAAGCTCTATTCATGATCTACAGAGGGAGGAGGGGGTGATGGGGGATTAATAGGAGGATGAAAATAAAATCAATAGTAAAATATTATAGTCGATAGTAAAATCGAATGAGAAAGTAATTATTTAAAATATGACAATTGATTACGCTCTTCTGTTCTTTATGTCCTGGGATTGTTGTGCAGACCTTTAGGGAGAAAAAGAAGAGAGATATGAAAATTTGAGAATTTAAAAATTACAAAATTAATTTATACTTACCTGTGAGGCTCTTGAGCAGTGTGTGTGTGTGTGTGTGTGTGTGTGTGTGTGTGTGTGTGTGTGTGTGTGTGTGTGTGTGTGTGGTGGGAAATGTGGAGGTGTAGGGGTAAGGGAAGGACGTTGCTCAGAGCCTCTCCAAAGTCTTCATCATCTTCTCCACATGCTGCCTGAGGAGATGCCTAACGGTGCTGGCTAAAGCTGGCGGGTCTGTGTAGAGCTCCAGGGGCTGAGAGAAGAGTACTTCAATAAGGCCTGTAAGATGACCCTATCAACAAATTACACACACACACACACACATCCAGTATCCACAAGCTCTGTTAAAGCCAGGGTTAAAATATGAGAAAAGAAAAAGCGATCAAATAGATTGTGTTCTCAAACTACAATTCTAGCATCTCTTTTAAATCCCCTGATAAGACTCTTACTGGCTGTGGTGTTAAGCCGTTCATCAGGTATCTGAAGAGAAGCAGCTCGTAAAACACGTCCACAAAGTTGTAGTGTTGGACCTGCAGACAGGAGAAAAGTTACAAAAAGAAATTAGCTTCACATAATGGAGTCCTAATTGAGTTTTCTATTATGGAAATCTTTTAGATTTAAACAACTGTCATGTTACACAGACATTTATAATCTTACATTAACCCCGCTGAGCTCTGCCTTAATCCAGTCCTGATAAGTAGGAATCCTCAGGAAATGAATCAGAGCCTTGTAGGCCAGCTGTACACCAACTGCATCCTGTTAAAACATACAAACAAACAAATCTCACTTATGGTGTTCAAGGTGGCTACTTAATTTATACCCTAACATGAAGCAGTATGTAAGCCTAAACATGTCCTGTTCTCCAATAAAGATAATGTACTGTACATTTCCCCTTTTTTAAACGTAACTACTATAATTACATAAAAATGAAACATCATCATTCTGAAGTCACTTGGTTGTTAGCTGCTGCCAGACTCATCACTATCTTCTTTCCCACAACAAACAAGAAGTCCTGGATATAAGACAGCACACAATATAAGTTAAAGCAGAGTGGACTTCACGTGCACAAAAACAGCAGATAAATAAAGGTTTTACTCACAGAGAACGCCTCTCAGAGAGAACGCAGCTTCAGGCTGATGTCAGTCACCCCTCTTTCTGTAAGATGGTCACTAAGATACAAGAGATGTAAAAGTTTACTGTATGAAACAGACATTACACTGTTACACCATTAAACTGTGAAGAGGGTTGTACCTAATAAAGGGCACCTCCATCTCCTCTTGGTTAGGGCACTCCTCACTCTCCTGCAAGACACATTAGCAATAAATCATTAAAACTCACACAATAAATCTTACAGCCTTCCATTCAGGGGAATAGCAGCATCTGTAGATACACATCAGGTCTGATACTTTACCTCAGAGTCGTGCTGTTCCTCTGAATCACTGCAGGTAGAGTAAGCGTACTCCTGCACCGAAGTGTTGATGTTCACCTGACCATCATTAGCCGCATGGAGGAACGTGAAGGACGCCTTTTTTAAGATTCGCTGTTAAATTAAAAGGCAAACAAACAAACACATTAACACTGCAGACACATAAATGTACAAAAGACAACATTTCAAAAGTTACTATTTACAATACAGACTTCATGACATTGCAATAAATTTACCTCATAATCCTCAACTGGCACGAAGATGGACGAGTCCATTACATCACAGGAAATGAACTCTGTAACCCTCCCAGATTCAACCGTAAGAGAAGAATTTCTCTGTGATGCCTCAACAGATAATCCCTCACCTGTATGGCACTGAAACTGTCCTCAATGGTGGTATGATGACAGAATCCCTGTGAATGACAATTAGCTGAAACTCAAGATCTGTTTCACAAAATCTAATAATCATTGAAAATATTGTGAATCATTAATAATAATCATAAATTCTCTTCAAAAAACAAAAAGAAATGTAAAGGTTTGACACATTCTGAATGTACTCAACTCTACTCTCTCAAATAAACGTCATCTGCACTTTAAACATTTTTTTTAAATATATAAAATGTACTTCTGTATAATTATATATACAAAAATAATGGAAGGAATGAAAGTGCAATGTCAGAATTCTTTACAATATATTTACAAGTCTGCCTTTTACAGGAACCTCCATACCAAACAGAAGAGAACAGAGAGGTTGGGAGCAGCAGCACTCTTCACCCGGCTGTATTTCTTCTTGTTAAAGGGTTTCAGTGTGTCCTCTGCCTGTACAGCAGCACAAGTGTGTCAGATATTTGTTGTATTTAGAAGAGCCTGCTTAATCTATGCGCTTTCCCTTATTCAGACTATAACCCCATTACTGATAACTAAAATGTAGCGTAAGGAAGAATTAGAAATAAAAGCTGTTCTCGGATCAGTTCCTGATTTGTGTTTCCACTTATTTTATGAGGCACAAATGACGAGCAGTGAGAGAGGCAAAACCATCACCACAAAGGGCACTCATTTAAAGACATACCCTGTGACAACACACATACCTCAGCCTCAACAGGCAAGCAAATGTAAAGCAGAAAAAGAAATATTGTGAATATAAATGTGAGAAACACTGAAGACAGATAATGGGGTGAACAAAAAAGAAAAAGAAAAAGATGATGTGGGCTAATATGTAACATTAATATTCATGCATGCAATACACACAATCCAGGTCAACAGCAATATAGCAGAAGAATATTAGGACCTTTCTCACCTGGTTAAAGTTCCTCTGTCTCAGGTAGGTGATAGCTCCACATACTGAGAACCTTTCACCATATCTACACACCTAAAACCATAGGTTTTACAATGAACATTGTCTCAAAGCAGCTTGAGAAAAGAAAAACAGAGAAAGGGGAGGGGAAAAATGAATAAAAAATAACTAAATTACTAGAAATAAGAATAAATTAATAAATTTAATTATTAAACTATTTTATCCCTATTTTATCCCTAATGAACAAGCGTGTGGCGACTCCCTGGGAAAAAGGAAAAACTCCCTGGGATGGAATAAGGAAGAAACCTTGAGAGGAACCAGGCTCAGAAGGGAACCCATCCTCATTTGGGTGACACTAAACAGTAAATAACGTAACTGTAACTGATTAATGTCCTTTCTACAACAGCAATCAATGGCCCATGAGGAACTATTAGGTCAGTGTAGTTCCTAAGGTCATTACAGACACTAATTCTTTGCTGTCACAGACTGACAGATGAAATGACCTACTGTTGTTACAGATGAGTGATGGTGTAATGTTTATGAGACAAGTACAAAATGAATAGTAAATACTTGTTACTTTATCTCACAGAATAGTAATTAAGAGATAAGGACGTCCTGGGTGTTTGAGAGAGTCCCAGTGTGCTGTCCTAAAAGATTTACTTGATAACAGAAAACGTTTAGAAAAATTGCCCCAGATTTCTTAATGTCATCTCATCGATTCTCCAGCAGATGGAGCAAAGGGATTGTTGGATTTGTTTTACAATTTCTCTTACAGTTAGTGACATGCATTTATGAGTACTGTGTTCATATTTACAAAACTCTTCACACAGTTAGAGCAACAACAGTCTATAAGGAACCATCTAAGTAAGTATACAGTATATTGATATATAAATGTAAGTAAATAAGTGTATATTGATATATAAATGTAAGTAAATAAGTGTATATTGATATATAAGTGTAAGTAAATAAGTGTATTAAAGTGTGTGTTAACAGTAAGAACAATATAATAATAGTGATGATTTTATAATTATAATAATTAATAATGATAACCACCATATAATAATAATAATAATAATAATAATAATAATAATAATAATAATAATAATAATAATCTGCGTGACTCCAATCCGTATCTCAGACAATCCCACGTGGGGTCTCGAGCTGCAGGAATCTGTGCGGTTTAGAGGTGCGCATGCGCGTTCGCTTCTTAAAGTTGTTTGTGGTTAAACTGTCTCCATGGTGATAACGCGTCGAATAGTTTTAAACGATCACACTGCATTTGGATTACTGCTTGGATACGGATAAACATCGTCTCTACAAACTCATCTCTACATCTATACTCGACGAACAGCGACTCCCGACGAAGGACTTCTGACACAGCGATGGACTTCCGAGGATTTCTGCGGCACCTGAAGAGCTGGACCCTGGGTGAGATCGCCTGTGCTGCGGGTCTGGTCACTCTCTCTGCCGGTGCGGGTTACTGCATTTACCGCATCCTCCAGAGAGACAGAGCTCCTCCTGACCACACTGAGCTTCCTCAAGGTAGGAGGATCTTTATCCTACCTCGTGACTTTAATGTCTCACTGATTTTACAATAAATCCAGTAGAAGGTACAGTGTTACAGTCTAGTGTTATGTAGCTAACAAGTGACCTCATCTACTGCTAACAATTAGCCTCATGCTAGTTATCGTGCTAGCGAACTCGGCTACTGGTTTAAATGACACAATAATATCCTTAAGCCTGGTCAGGAATTTATTTTATTTCCACAATGAAATATTTACCCTGTTAGTAGGTCACCTTTAACAACCCTGACTACTGGTTTTACACTAAATCATGATTAGCCTTGTGATTCGCTAGCTAGCGCGCTAGCGGACTTTAGCCGAGTTTTACCGATTTAAATTACTCTGTAATAGTTGGACAAATTATATCTACATGTCTATTTGTTGTAATTAGTACACAGTTTATCGGTAAATATAATATAAATATAATGTTTAGCCTAATGTTAGTTAAGCTGCTAGCGACACTAAAATTACACACTAAAATCCTGAACGAGTCGATGAGCTTGACCAATGAGAATTTAATTTATTTCCACAATATTCTATTCATCCCCATTAAAAAGTCACATTTAACAACACTGACTACTGGTTTTACACTAAATCATGCTTAGACTACTGATTAATCAGCTCTCGCACTAAAGGGCATGGTTACAGATGTACACCGATCAGCCATAACATTATGACCACTGAGAGGTGCCGTGAATAACACTGATGATCTCCTCATCATGGCACCTGTTAGTGGGTGGGATATATTAGGCAGCAGGTGAACATTTCATCCTCAAAGGTGATGTTAGAAGCAGGAAAAATGGACAAGCATAAGGATTTGAAGGAGTTTAACAAATGGTGATAGCTGCATGACTGGATCAGAGCATCTCCAAAACTGCAGCTCTTGTGGGGTGTTCCCGGTCTGCAGTGGTCAGTATCTATCAAAAGTGGTCCAAGGAAGGAACAGTGGTGAACCGGTGACAGGGTCATGGGTGGCCAAGGCTTACTGATGCACATGGAGAGTGAAGGCTGGCCCATGTGGTCCGATCCAAAAGATGAGCTACTGTTTCTCAAATTGCTGAAGAAGTTAATGCTGGTTCTGATAGAAAGGTGTCAGAATACACGGTAAATAACGGTTTGTTGCGTATGGGTCTGCATAGCCGAAGACCAGTCAGGGCGCTCATGCTGACCCCTGTGCACCACTGAAAGTACCAACAATGGGCACATGAGCATCAGAACTGGACCACGGAGCAATGGAAGAAGGTGGCCTGGTCTGATGAATTATGTTTTCTTTTACATTACATGGATGGCCGGGTGCATGTTCATCACTTACCAGGGGAACACATGGCACCAGGATGCACTTGCTTTGTGCAATGTTCTGCTGGGAAACCTTGTGTCCTGCCATCCATGTGGATGTTACTTTTACACGTACCACCTACCTAAGCATTGTTGTAGGCCACCTACATCCTTTCATGGAAACAGTATTCCCTGATGACTGTGGCCTCTTTCAGCAGGATAATGCGCCGTGCCACAAAGCAAAAATGGATCAGGAATGGTTTGATGAGTACAACAATGAGTTTGAGGTGTTGACTTGGTGTCCAAATTCCCCAGATCTCAGTCCAATCCAGCATCTGTGGGATGTGCTGAACAAAGAAGTCCGATCCATGGAGGCCTCACCTCACAACTTACAGGACTTAAAGGATCTGCTGCTAACATCTTGGTGCCAGATACCACAGCACACCTTCAGGGATCTAGTAGAGTCCATGCCTCGACAGGTCAGGGCTGTTTTGGCAGCAAAAGGGGACCAACAAAATTTTCGGCAGGTGGTCATAAAGTTATGGCTGAGCGGTGTATGTTATCTACCTAGAGAACTTCACTAATCATTTCATTTACACAATATCATAGTGAGTATAAAGGTTTTAATGATTATACAGTAATAATATTTTTTATAGATTTGGGTGGTGGACAGGGGCAGGAGGTTTTAGAGAGTTTAATCAGGTCACATGTACAGTGAATTTACACAGTCTGACTGCTACAATTTTTCTGTTTCCTCACAAGTTAACTAATTATCAAACTCACTGGTTTATTAAGTTTTCTGTATTAATAGGAAAGTTTGATATTGTGTAATTGAAGAGTCATAATTCTGAGTCACAGAAAAGTAATCTATTGCAGAGCCTGTGGATGTGCTGGAGGAATCAGTAGATCCTCCCTCTGTCCTCCAGGTATGTGTCAGTTAAATAGTAATATTTTAACTTCATTTAAAACATACAGGCCAGTTTTGTCTAAGTGTGTGTGTGTGTGTGTGTGTGTGTGTTAAGGTCATTGAGCCAATCCAGCAGCTGCTGCCCACCGAACCACACGTCGAACCTTCAGCTGTCATTCTGGTAAGAAAATCCTTCATTTATTTCCTAAAGCCAATCAGTGGATTTTACAGGGTTGTTTTTACTGTAAAGAATGTTAGTATAAATCTGCTATGATAAGAAGCACTTATGATCTTCATGCTCTACTTTTCACAGCCGTTCGATGCTGATGAGCCGGACAGTGCCTGCCGTGATGTCCAGTGCGTGTCTGCAGTCTCCTCCCTCTCCCAGGTATTCTACACTGCTGTAACTGAGATACAAGCACACAAACACCCTTCTTTACAAGATCTAATGTTAAGTTTTCTTTCTCTATTTCTAGCCAGTGGACATTAGCAGAGACATCACTGGAATGATGAGGGGTCCAGAGAGTCGGCTCTGCTGGTTTGAAACCGCAGAGACACACTGCTTGACTCGCGAGGTAATCACAGTCTTTATTACTCTGATGAAGAGAATGGACATTTTTGAACTGACCTGATTTTTAGAAGAGCACTTTTGTGAAATGTGGTTGTAGATCTTGAGTTTCATCTAATTGTCATTTGCAGGGATTCCCTTATTATACCAGTGATGAGGAGATTTTCACTGGCATTCAGGTAAGGGATTATTCATTGTGGCATCACAAAATGTTGTTAACTGCAGTGACTAATTGTGTTTGTGTGTTTAAAGTTTGTTGAGCCGAACATCCAGCTGCTGCCGACCGAAGAACACCAAGACCCTTCACCTGTTTTTCTGGTAACCAAAGCTTCCATTTATTTACTAAAGCTGATCACTGGATTTTACAAGGTTGTTTTTACTGTAAGTGACAGAATATTAGTATGAAACTGCTGTGATCAGAAGCACTCACGATCTTCCTGCTCTATTTTTCACAGCCGCTCGATGCTGGCGAGCTGATCGGCGCCTGCCGAAATATACAGTTCCTCTCTGCAGACCCCTCCATCTCCCAGTTTAAGGTATTCTACAGTGCAGCAGCTGAGATACAAACACACAAACACCCTTCTTTACAAGTTCTAATGTTTAGTTTTGTTTCTCTATTTCCAGTCAGTGGAAATCAGGACATACTTCCTGGGGATGATAAGGGGCCCACAGAGCCGTCTTTGTTGGTTTAAAACCACCAAGACGAGCAGCTTGAATCACATGGTAATCACAGACTTAATTACTCTGAGGAAGAGAATTGACCGTGATGATTATTAGACTCACGTTTGTGAAATAGATCTTGAGTTTCAGCTTTTTGTCATTTGCAGGGATTCCCTTATGAAAGCTCCATAGAGGACTGTTTCACTGGCATACAGGTAAGGGATTATTCATTGTGGCATCACAAAACTTTTGTTAATTGCAGTGACTAATTGTGTTCACTTTAATTTGTTCTCTTAAGTCTGAATCTGGGAGGGTTACAGAGTTCATCTCCTGTAACCGAATGGAGACATCATTCGTCGTGCCACATTATTTTGTGGTAAATTTATTGCACTGTCATGAAGTGTATCTTGTAGTTAGTAGCTTTTAGAATTTTGTCTCTTGTGCTTTTATTTGTCTTCAGTGTCAATATTATTTTTATTCAACAGCAAACCATTACAACGGTAACCTGCACTATGCTGTATGTGGCTGAAGATGGGCAGATGTTCACCTCCACTTGGGATTATAATTACAACGACTGTGAGGTAATTCAGACTTTCAGACCTGATGTGTATCTACATATGCTGCTATTCCCCTGATTCAGATACTGTAAAATGTACTGTGTGAGTTTTAATGATTTAATGATTTGGCTTGCAGGAGAGTGAGGAGCGCCTTAACCCAGAGGAGTTGGAGGTGCCCTTTATTTGGTACGATCCTCTTCACTGTTTAATGATGTAACAGTGTATTGTATGTTTAACATACACTAAGCATTTACATCTCTTCTTTCTTAGCTGCCATCTTTCAGACAGAGGGGTGACTGAAATCGGCCTGAAGGTGCCCGCTCTCCGTGAGGCGTTTGCTGTGAGTAAAACCATTTATTCAGCTGCTGTTACTGTGCAGGTAAAGTCCACTCTGCTTTAACTTTTATATTGTGTGCTGTCTTATTTTCAGACTCTGCTTGCCAGCATCCAGAACCAGAACTTCTTGTTCACGGTGGGAAAAAAGATCGTCATGCGACTGGCAGCAGCTAACAACCAGGTGACTTCAGAATGATGAAAGACTGTATCATTTTTGGGATGGAAATAATTTCAGTTTCTCAGCCATAGCCAAAGTGAGTTACAGAGATTTTGTTGTTGCTTTAACAGGAAGTAGTTGGTGTGCAGTTGGCCTACGAGGCCCTGATTCGATTCCTGAGGACGCCTTCCAATCAGGAATCGATTAAAGCAGAGCTCAGCTCCTGTGTAAGCTAATAAACGCCTGTGTGAAATGACAGATGTTTAAAGATAACAGATGTTGCTAATATAGAAAACAGGACTCCAATATGTAAAGCTAATTTATTTCTGTAATTTTTCTCCTCTGTGCAGGACCACCACTACAACTTCCTGGATGTTTTTTTTGAGCTGATTTTCTTCAGCTACTGTATAAATGGCTCAAAACCTCAGCCAGTAAGTGTCTTATCAGGAGATTTCTAAGCAATGTTTGAGTTTCAGAACATGGTCTATTTCATCTCCTTTTCCTTTTCTCCATATTTTTTGAACCTGATAAGACATGGCATTAATGAAGCTTGTCTTTCTTTCCAAAAGTTTAAGGGAGGATTCTTGGAGCGCCTGCTTGCGCTCTTCAGCATGTGGGACGTGGACGTGTGGGAGCCTGCAGCAGAGCTGTACTTCACAGTGCTTATTGTAAGTGTTGAATATCTTCTGATGCCACCATACACAAATTCTCAGGATTGTATCTTAAACTCAGTGACACTGTGATGGATGTGTGTGTAATTTGTCAATAGGATTACCTTACAGAGCTTGCTGAAGTACTGTTCACTCAGCCTCTGGAGCTCTACAGTGACCCAGCAGCCTTAGCCACCACAGTTCAGCGACTCCTCAAGCTGCACGTCCAGCTGATGATGGACATTTTGGAGGAGCTCTGAGCAATGTCTTTCCCCTTACCCACTTCATCTTTTCTTCTGCTTCATTTCATGTTCTTTTCTCTCACTTCTTTTTCCTACATTGCTCAGACTCCACATGTAAGTATGAATTCATTTTATTTCTATTTTTGATGAACTTAATATTTTAAAAATCTCTTCTCTTTTTTACAGGATTGTACAGTGAACCCCAGGACCTGAAGAAGGGCTTAACCCTTAAGATCATTCTTCCCTTATTAATCTATCCCTTTTTAATCAATCCCTCTGTTCATATCCCTCTCCCCCTATTCCCATAAGTTATTACTATAGATAATATATAGATAAATAGAATTATTTATGAATAAACTCATTTGTATAATGATTATATGCTTTACTTAAATATTTATATTTGTTCCTATTACAGCCTCATTCTGATTATTTTTAGTCGTCAGTATATGTATAAAATTTTCCTTTAAACACAAACAGAATGTTTCACTCATATACAGATCATTTTTAAAGAATTTCACAACTTTTAAATGGTTTACTAAAACGTGGAAAAATAAATAACATTATATATTATATGACATATATTACGTATATAACAGAAAAAGGGTCAGTCTACTGACCATGATTTTTGAGTCAGTGGTAAACACAAGTCTCTTTCTGTTCCCATCCTCTCCTGTCTTCTCTACAGCCATGTAAGTTAAATGCTCTATCTCTCTCTCTCACTCTCCCTCACTGCCAAAGCAGAAAAATATATACTACAAAGTATAATTCATCACCTGCTATATTAATCACATAAAATACATTGAAATGTGAATTAAATGAAATTAAATTATAGGTTTGTGTGATTTTGTGTTTAAAATGTTTGACATTGATTTTCACAGATCTATTGGTATCTCCAAGTAGCCATCTTATTCCTTAGAATTCACCTCAGGCATCTAAAGGCAAAATAAAAGTAATTCCTAAATGAATTGTGTATCTGTAAAGAGGTATAAGTCTTTCCTTTCCCTTTCTATACATCTTCTACTAAATTAACTCAAAAGCTGTCAGATAAACACTCTTTCATTTTTTTCATCTTTTTCACTTTTTCTGCAATTTTCATTACAGCAGGTCTGAGGTCTTGAGGAACCATCCCACCCTCGTACCACAGTGTTGCTGTAATTATAAAAAATCTAATAACGTTTTCTATCACATTTTCTTCACTTTCAAGGGCATTTGCTCACAGCAAATGTATCCCCATATCATACTTAAATATAGTGCTTGGGTTCAACAGCTTTACTTTTGGCAGCAGAACGTCCAGCCGAACGATGATGGTCCATTTAACAAGCATACCTGAATGCAACATGTCTTCTAGTCTTTCAGCAGGAACTGAATTGTTAACTTTAGTAGTTGTGAATGTTGCAACCTGGAAATATACAAGCCTGACAGAGTTCATTAAAATAAAAGTAAAAAATGATCAGGCAGTTACAGAACCATATGTGTTTAACCCTCAGACAGATATTATGGACTCATTACATTGAGAAGGATACCAAAGAGCTGTACCACTCCCTCACTCATGCTGTTTAGGAGCCAAGGGAAGCACCAATTCTGTTTTTGGTGTTAGCCATGGACCTGAGGCAGCAAACCCTTTTTGCTTTAGAAAGAGCCGAGTCCGGACTAAAATATGTTGCAGAACTCCAAATCATTTCCTCCAAACGGTAGTCCCTGGTCTCCATGGTGACGCTATATGAGCTGACACAAAGGTTAAGGATGAAGTCCTGTTAGAGAAAGTGACTGAACACAGTAAAACACACAAGCAGGATACACTGATGGACAGGGTGGACCAAGGTGTCAAAGATCGATCGATCGATCTATCTATCTATCTATCTATCTATCTATCTATCTATCTATCTATCTATCTATCTATCTATCTATCTATCTATCTATCTATCACTCATAGCCCCCCATGTATAAACAATACGTCTTATTTATTTATTTACTTGTGTGTTTAATATTTAGATGTGTATATATCTCCACTAGTTCATGATGCATTAAAAAAGTGAGATGTGTAGAGCAGCCCAGGTCCTCTTTCACTCCTCCATGATGACATCACAGCTGGTGGATGTTAGAGACCATGCGCTCCCCCACCTTAGGGTTTAGGTCTGGACACATGCTTGGCCAGTCCATCACCTTTACCCTCAGCTTCTTTAGCAAGGCAGTGGTCGTCTTGGAGGTGTGTTTGAGGTCGTTATCATGTTGGAATACTGCCCTGTGGCCCAGTCTCCGAAGGGGGGGGGGGGATCATGCTCTGCTTCAGTATGTCACAGTACATGTTGGCATTCATGTTTCCATCAATGAACTGGAGCTCCCCAGTGCCGGCAGCAGACCATGACACTCCCAACACCATGCTTGACCGTAGGCACATTTGTCCTTGTACTCCTCACCTGGTTGCCACCACACACGCTTGACACCATCTGAACCAAATAAGTTTATCTTGGTCTCATCAGACCACAGGACATGGCTCACAGGACTGACAGCTCAGTTTCAGGGTCTTGGCAATCTTCTTATAGCCTAGGCCATCTTTATGTAGATCAACAATTCATTTTTTCAGATCCTCAGAGAGTTCTTTGCCATGAGGTGCCATGTTGAACTTCCAGTGACCAGTATGAGAGAGTGTGAGAGCGATAACACCAAATTTAACACACCTGCCCCCCATTCACACCTGAGACCTTGTAACACTAACGAGTCACATGACACCGGGGAGGGTAAATGGCTAATTGGGCCCAATTTGGACATTTCCACTGAGGGGTGTAGTCACTTTTGTTGCCAATGGTTTAGACATTAATGTCTGTGTGTTGAGTTATTTTGAGGGGACAGTAAATTTACACTGTTATACAGGCTGTACACTCACTACTTTACAGTGGAGCAGAGGGTCATTTCTTCAGTGTTGTCACATGAAAAGATATAATAAAATATTTACAAAAATGTCAGGGGTGTACTCACTTTTGTGAGATACTGTATATTTAGAGAAAAATGTATATACATTCCAGAGAAAGAAATATTTGTATAAATATTTTATTACAAAATGTATGGCTATACATTATAGATTGATATATATCAGAATCAGAATCAGAAAAAGTTTTATTGCCAGGTACAGCAAAGGGTCAGCAAGGAGCACTTTACAGTACTAGGAATTTGTCTTATGATGATATTATGATAATATTATTAATTTTATACTAACATAATATACATCATACTGTTTTTCTTTTCCTGAAGTATATATACATTTTTTGGTTGACTCTGTGTATATAAATTGTGAACATTAAGCCATGTTTTAAAAAAAATAAAAATAAAGGGTAAAGAGCCTCTAGTGGACATAGTCTAGTACTGCAGGAGTCAGGCCAAAACCATGTCCAGTCAATGGACTGATGAATGTAAAAATTTGTTGTGAGCCGTTAGAGCATCACAAAATCATGAAACTAAGCAAACTTACTCACAACCAGTTGTTCTTTCTGTGTAAAATGTTTTGAAACATTAGGACTTTCCACTGTTAAGATATAAGAACATTAATTTTCTTCTATTATGTCATTATTTAAATCCTCACCATAGCAACAACATTCACAATATCACAAATTCCTTCACAGTTTCACATCAGCCATGTCTTGCTATTATTCTGAATGATTTTCAACCAAATCACATGAAAGAAAGAGACAAAACATTAGATTTCTAAAAGTGACACACTTCCTGCTGCCAGTTGGTGGCGCTATGACTGAGACTCACAGTAGTCATGTCCATGTGATCAGCTTTCTTCTCTTAACATAAAGTTGAAGTTTGATGTAAATCACTCAATATACACCAAAGTTATTAGCCACTTCCTGTTTCCTTTTATTCACCATCAGTTTAAGGGCTCCTCATGGCTGAACCGTTTGAGATATCAGGAATCCCTTCTCAATTTTAGATCCTCAATGTCTTCAGATCATATTGGACCCTGTTTGGTCAAAATCATATAAATCTCCTAGGAGGAGTATATCAAAATCCATTGGGGGCGTTTTTCAAACATCCCAAAATAACTGACTTCCTGTTAAGCAGATCCCAAGACAGGTGGATGAACGTCATTAAGCTCAGTGAGATCTAAATGTATACCGGGTCTCATGCATATACGTGAAAGTGAATATGAGCTGTGCAGCTATATTTCTGACACAGTTCCAGGGGGCGCTGTGACAGCCCTGTGCCACGCCCGGGGACCAGCCACACTGGACTTTCTCATAAACATTTGCACTTTATATGTGAAATATTTTGGAACATTAGGCCTCTGAAATACCTCTTCTGACCCAGGTGACTCCAGCATATCAAAGCCCTTTAGAGAAGTTGAGTACAAGTGCACTGAATTACCATTTTATTTAAATAGCTGTGTAAGTATTAATAAGCTGTGTTTAAAACTGCTTTACTACACATACTGGCACATTTTAACATAATACAGATTGTCCAAACTGATGTTTGTGAGATCTGAGAGGTCTTTGTGGGTAAACTCATTTCACATTAAACTGCCACAGAGGTCAAATGTAAATTAAACCAAAGAACAGAGCTGCACAGTTATAATTTTTCTCTGGTCTAAACCTAAGAATAACAGGGTAAAATGATAAAAAGAGTTTTGTATTATTTTTACATGCACCAGGACTGATTAAAGTTAATAAATAAAGAATCAGACATGCTTTTATTTACTTGTTTTTTATTTTTATTTATTTTTTAACTTCAGATAGCCAGGGGTGGTGTCAAACACTTGGATATTTTCTAATGCTGAAGCCCAACAAAGCCCTTCCATTCCACTAATTCACCTTGTGCCTCACTGTGTGTACATCCATTACATCCGTCTAATGTTTCACCAAGAAATTAATAAACTGTATGTGGAACCATCAACATCTCTCATTAACGTCTTGAGCAAGCTGTTAGCCCGTACCTGGACGTATGTCCCTGAATTTGCATCAAGAGTCCTGACCCAAGCTATTTTTTCTATTCAAGGCTTTGAGGAGCACAAAGATGCATACATCCTTTTTTGTGGATCTAGTTAAGCCACAGTGCTCGACTCAAGCGTCCAGGAAGGCTCGCTCTATCTATCGTGAGGGAAAAAATGATTTGATCCCCTGCTGATTTTGTACGTTTGCCCACTGACAAAGAAATGATCAGTTTGTAATTTTAATGGTAGGTGTATTTGAACAGTGAGAGACAGAATAACAAAAAAAAATCCAGAAAAACACATTTCAGAAAAGTTCTACATTGATTTGCATTTTATTGAGTGAAATAAGTATTTGATCCCCTATCAATCAGAAAGATTTCTGGCTCCCAGCTGTCTTTTATACAGGTAAGGAGCTGAGATTACAGTAGGAGTACTCTCGGGGAGTGCTCTTAATCTCAGCTGGTTACCTGTATGAAAGACACCTGTCCACAGAAGGAAACAATCAGATTCCAAACTCTCCATCATGGCCAAGACCAAAGAGCTGTCCATGGATGTCAGGGACCAGATTGTAGACCTACACAAGGCTGGAATGAGCTACAAGACCATCGCCAAGCAGCTTGGTGAGAAGGTGACAACAGTTGGTGCGATTATTCTCAAATGGAAAAAACACAAAAGGTCTGTCAATCTTCCTCGGTCTGGGGCTCCATGCAAGATCTCACCTCATGGAGTTTCAATGATCATGAGAACGGCGAGGAATCAGCCCAGAATTACACTGGAGGATTTTGTCAATGATCTCAAGGCAGCTGGGACCGTAGTCACCAAGAAAATTGGTAACACATTGCACCGTGAAAGACTGAAATCCAGTAGCACCCGCAAGGTCCCCCTGCTAAAGAAAGCACATGTACAGGCTCATCTGAAGTTTGCCAGTGAACATCTGAATGATTCAGAGGAGAACTGGGTGAAAGTGTTGTGGTCAGATGAGACCAAAATCCAGCTTTGGCATCAACTCAACTCGCCGTGTTTGGAGGAGGAGGAATGCTGCCTATGACCCCAAGTACACCATCCCCAGGTGACAGGACAACTGCACTGCATCAAAGGGACGATGGACGGGGCCATATACCGTTAAATCTTGGATGAGAACCTCCTTCCTTCAGCCAGGGCATTGAAAATGGGTTGTGGATGGATATTCCAGCCTGACAATGACCCAAAACACACGGCAAAGGCACATTAAGCACATTAAGGTCCTGTAGTGGTCTAGCCAGTCTCCAGACCATAATCCCATGGAAAATCTGTGGAGGGAGCTGAAGGGTCAGCCACAAAACCTTAATGACTTGGAGAGGATCTGCAAAGTGGAGTGGGCCCAAATTCCTTGAGATGTGAGATGTGTGCAAACCTGGTGGCCAACTACAAGAAATGTCTGATGTCTGTGATTGCCAACAAGGGTTTGCCACCAAGTACCAAGTCATGTTTTACAAAGGGATCAAATACTTATTTCACTCAATAAAATGCAAATCAATGTAGAACTTTTTTGAAATGTGTTTTTCTGGATTTTTTTGTTATTCTGTCTCTCACTGTTCAGATAAACCTACCATTAAAATTACAGACTGATAATTTCTCTCTCAGTGGGCAAACGTACAAAATCAGCAGGGGATCAAATAATTTTTTCCCCTCTATCTATCTATCTATCTATCTATCTATCTATCTATCTATCTATCTATCTATCTATCTATCTATCTATCTATCCATCTATCCATCCATCCATCCATCCATCCATCCATCCATCCATCCATCCATCCATCCATCCGTGAGTAGTTTCCTGAAATTAGCTTGCAACTGGATCCTGGATTTCCTGACTGGGAGACCTCAGTCAGTCCGGATCGGGAGCAGTATCTCCAGCACCACCACACTGAACACTGGAGCTCCTCAGGGCTGTGTGCTCAGTCCATTGCTGTTCACTCTGCTGACTCACGACTGTGCAGCAATGCACAGATCGAACCACATCGTCAAGTTCGCCGATGACACGACCGTGGTGGGTCTCATCAGCAAGAACGATGAGTCAGCATACAGAGAGGAGGTGCAACATCTAACAGCCTGGTGCAGAGCCAACAACCTCTCCCTGAACGTCGACAAGACCAAAGAGATGGTTGTTGACTTCAGGAGAGCAGAGTGACCATTCTCCGGTGTCCATCGACGGATCCTCGGTGGAGATCGTCAAGAGCATCAAATTCCTTGGTGTCCATCTGGCGGAGAACTTCACCTGGTCACTCAACACCAGCTCCATCACCAAGAAAGCCCAGCAGTGCCTCTACTTCCTGAGGAGGCTGAGGAAAGCCCATCTCCCTTCCCCCATCCTGACTGTGTTCTACAGAGGGACCATTGAGAGTGTCCTGAGCAGCTGCATCACTGCCTGGTTTGGGAACTGCACCGTCTCGGATCGCAAGACCCTTCAGCGGATAGTGAGGACAGCTGAGAAGATCATCGGAGTCTCCCTCCCCTCTATCACGGACATTTACACCGCACGCTGCATCCGCAAAGCCAACAGCATTGTGGCTGACCCCACACACCCCTCACACACACTCTTCACCCTCCTGCCATCTGGAAAGAGGTACCGGAGCATTCGGGCCCTCACAACCAGACTGTGTAACAGTTTCTTTCCTCAAGTCATCAGGTTCCTCAACACCCAGGACTGAACTGTTCTACACTCTCTCTCTCACACACACACACTCTCTCTCACACACACACACACACACACAGGACTGAACTGTATATTAACTCTCTGTCTCTCTCACACACAGATACACACACACACACACACACACACACACACACACACACACACACACACACACACACACACACACACACACACACACACACACACACTCTCTCACTCAGGACTGAACTGTATATTAACTCTGTCTCTCTCACACACAGATACACACACTCTCTCTTGACCGTGTGAACACACGCACACACAATTTATATTGTTCATTACTTACTGCACTCCCTCTACCTGTCATCCGCTGCTATAGTTATATTTATGTTTATTCTATTTGCACTACCTCAACCGCTGCTGTGTATTTTTGCACAATACTTTTTTTTATTTTTACATCATTTCACTTTATCTATTTTATTTCACTTACATTCCATTACACATGTTCTTTTCTTTCTTTTCGGCACTAAGTGTCCTGTGTTCTTTTGTGTTGTCTTTATTGTATTTATTGTATTTTGCACTGGTCTTGTCTATGCTCTGTTTGCACCTAGCTGCACACTGTGCACTTTACGTGGCTAAGACAATCTTCTGTCCTAGCTCTGAGGTGTTGTTTTGTGCTGAACTTGTATGTTTATGTAGCACCAGGTCCTGGAGAAACGTTGTTTCATTTCACTATGTACTGCATCAGCTATATGTGATTGAAATGACAATAAAGCTTCTTGAATTTATTATTTATTTATTTTTATTTATTTTCAGACTTCAGCTTGTACACGCCCCTGTACTAGATGACATCCAAGCATTAGACACCTCCTAGACGATCATCTGTTTCTTTTTCTTGGGTGAATGGGTGGTAATTTGACGCTGCTTGTCGGCTTCTGCGCTACAAACATCTGCTGTCCTTGTATCTTCTCCAGGGCAAAGGTTTGTCCTTTTATCTTCTGGGCAAAGGTTTGTCCTTGTCTCTTCTCTAGGGCAAAGGTTTGTCCTCGTCTCTTCTCTAGGGCAAAGGTTTGTCCTTTTATCTTCTGGGCAAAGGTTTGTCCTTGTCTCTTCTCTAGGGCAAAGGTTTGTCCTTTTATCTTCTGGGCAAAGGTTTGTCCTTGTCTCTTCTCTAGGGCAAAGGTTTGTCCTCGTCTCTTCTCTAGGAGAACCCTCGGGTGTGCTGGGGGCTGAGGCTGGATCACAGGCCTGTACTGTGGCTTGGGTGCTTCAAACCAGATGAATATATTTTAGACATGTCCAGAAAGCTTTACCTCACTTTAGATAATTTCAAAAATTAATTAATATATTTTTAATATAACTAACTCATGCTGAATGTCCACAGGAATTTCCTCCAAAGCTACTTTCTACAGTGATAAAAAGTGTAAAGTGTTACTTACTGAAATCACACTGAATATTCTTCTCTCTGCAGGCATTCATTAAACGCCTGTACTTCATCCTCTCATCATCAAGCCACTCAGACAGAAAGTCATACTCCTACACACATGCAAAAACATGTCCAAGTGTACCTACATCTATACATTTTTACTAAGTCTAAGCTTTCTCTTGTTCTACTGACAAATCACTGACAAATCATTTTGAAGAACTTTACACTTAAATCAGCTAAAAATGTTGATAAGAAATCCTCCTTACTGTCTCTGTCCTGTTGATCCTATTTTTCTCAGCCTGCATCTTTCTAGTGTGCGTTTCCTTCTGAGTTTTCTGGGTCCTTTTGATGAAGTCCATCTGTCTGTGGTGATCTCTTAAGGCCTCGTCTGCTGGGCTGATCTTGCAGTTGATATTGTAGTGAACCTGTTGCAGTTATTACACTCAGTCAGGTATAAGCATACTAGGCTGTGTATTGTGTGTGTGTGTGTGGGTCAGTGCATATATATGAGCATCTTACATCTGCTTCATGGCAATAGCGCCTGTGAAGCTCAACGAACTTCTCCTTCAGCGTCTTTGGGTCTTCTTGGATGAATGGTAAGCAGTTGCGGACATCACCCCTCCACCTTTCCAGCAGGATATTGTTACTCTTGAGCTGTGGGAAGACAGACATTACAGTCTTATGGTACCACTGGTAAAACTAATGATTATTATCTCCAGCAATACAAGCAACAACTACACGTTAAATCCTTGCATCTTAAGGAATTATAAATCAAAAATGATTTTGTGGTGAAACAAACCCTCTGCCTCTGGATCTCTACGTGTTTGGCCTTAGCTTTGACCTTCCGCTTCAGGTCAGAAAGGATCTTCTTGTACTTCTTGTCGTCCGCTGCCATTTCAGCAGCAATCTAAAATGACAGCCTCCTCTGATTAGCTTGTAGTAATAGTTTGTTGCATTGTTCTCTTGTTGTCAGTCATTTGTTGCATAGAATTTGACAGTGTCATACTTTTAAACTCCTCACCTTCGAGAACATGTCTTTATCCTCCTCTAATTTATTCTTAAGTTGGTTGATTTCAATCATTTGACTGCTGCCCTGCATCTCACCATCAGCTACTTCACCCTCCAGTTCCACCCTGATCAATTCTGCCTGGATCTCTTCTATGCGCAGCTCCAGGTCTCTAATTATTTTCTTGAGCTCTTCAGTGGAGCTCACCTGCAGGGACAGAACAGACTCTCTTCTTATTTATTGCACAAAGTCAGTCTATCTTCATTTATTAATGGCTGATTTATTCAACTTTTTTTTTTTTTTATATCAAAGACCTTTAGCAATGAAATGCTAACAGTTATGGATGTGACCAAATAGCTGCATATTGTATGTACTATCAAGTTACCCAGAATAGAGAATATCAGCAAGTTCTAGCTTATACAGTGGAGTATTAAACCCCAGCACACTGAGTTGTATAGATATCTTGCTCTAAATTTATACCACACACAATCATGTACTATACAGTATGTTTTGTGGCATAATTCTCTGTTTATGTTGCAGTAAAGTGCAAAAAAAGAATGCCAAAAAAAAACCACCACTGGGAGTGTTAGCATGAACTTCACCTTTTCAGAGAAGATCTGGCTTTGCCTCTCCTTCTCCTTTGTCAGACACCTGAAATTATGACCTGCTTCAAAGAGTTGGTCCTTCATGTTCGTTATTTCCTCCTTCATATGAGAGATCTGGGTGCGCTGATCTTTTTCCAAGCTTTTAGTGGCCCAGTATGCTTCCTGTGTGGGTGTGTTGAATCACATCATGGTTAACTGTGGTGGTGTTAACAGATTTTAAAACATATCTTTTACATTTCTATGCAAGGCAAGAAAAATACCACTTTGTGGTTCATTGTTTACTTTTTCCCCCATGAGTTGTATTTCTTGCTCCATCATCTGCCTAAGCTCCCTCTCCTTCTGGATATCTTCTATATAGTCTTTACTGAGCTCCATGGCCTCATATAAAGCGTCTTCCAGAAACCTTTGCTGTTCCTCCTTAAAGGTCTTAATCTTCTGCTCCAACTCTGCCTCTAGCTGTATAGAGAAGACAAACACATTATAGTAAAAATTTGAAACATACTAATCATAAGGCTGGACTGAAATGGATCGCAATTCCACACATATTGGACTTTATAAACCGAGCTGGTCCACGCATGCAACTAGTATATCGGTATGGAACAGTAGGAGTTTATTATACTAATAGTTACTGTACCTCAGCTTAGTGTAAGCACCCTACCTAGTGCATTATGTGTCAAATTGGGCATTAAAAGGTTAATACCAGGAAAAGAAGTAAGAATACTAGGGAAAGGAACAAGAGGGGCTGGATCTCAAAAATTCAGCACTGACACATGCAGCACAAAATAAGTCAAGGGCTAAGCTAACTAGATACAGATAAGAAATAATGAGCCTGTAGTTTGGACCAGAGGCAGATCAAGGACAAATGAGGAAGACAGGAGCACACGTCCCAACAGTGAGAGTTTGAGCAGTTTGGCTCTCTCACCTCCTGCACCTTGACTTCATAGGCCTGTGTGTCCTCCTCCAGGATACAGCGGTGGTTCTCCTCAGCTTTCTGCAGCTTGTACTCAAAACTCTCCTTCATCAGTTTCATTTTCTGCTTGAACTCTTTGGACCTCTCAAATTCCACACGGGGCCCCTCATCGAGAAAGAATTCTGGGAACAAAATTGGACATGCATTTTAAATGGGATACTAAAGGTGAAGTCTAGAAAATTCAACAAAAATCCAGGCTCAAACACTGAGGCAAGCAGATTTTATAATATTTTTTATATTAAATTGTTCTAAAGCAGCCAAGCTCCCAAGTGACTCTCAAAACCCAAACGTTCTGTAAAAGGCACAATGTTGACATATAGAGGGTGTATTTACTTTGGTCGTTCATCTCCTTGACAAAATTCTCCTTCAGCTTGGTCAGCTCCTTCATGTAAGAGATCTTTTCAGCGTCCTTCACAGCACCCAGTTTCTATCGTGAGATACATAACCGTGTTTACTGAATTATTCATTAACATGGATCATAACCTTGTGCTCATTGTTCATCTGATATACAATAATGAATACAATACAATAAAATCAGAGCCAAATCGATTTAATCAGTCTGACCTGGATTTTCTCTTTCAGAGATGTGATCTTCTCCTGGAAAGGCAGCAAAACTGTGTGCATTTTCTCACTGAAGTCTATTTCCATCATGGTCATTGCGATCTCCTGCTCCACCTCCAGCCGCTCAAGATGTAACGTGAGCTTATTTATCATCTCATCCTGGATGATGACAAAAGTTTAACACAGAAAAAGAATGAATGGACATAAAGTCAAAGTTTTAGGAAGATAAATGTTTAATCCTGCTGTTAAACTGTATCACTATAAGGTACAAAGGCAACGTACAAGTATCTGTTAAGGCACCTGTTATAATATATTGTGGTTTCTATAGTAAGGACTACTCTAAGTGAAACAGCATTCCTTCACTTGGAAGGATCATATAGCTTATGGCTTGGTCATATTTACCTGTTTATCCAGGAATTCCTTTTCACATAAGACCACGCCAGTGTAGTCTAATTCTTTGACCTTCTCAATGGTCTGTCCATTCTGGTCAATAATCGACCAGACGAAAAGGCAGCCGTCCTTAGAGGCAGTCAGCAGGTACTGATCACCAGGTGTGACGACCATCTACACAAACAATGAAGAAAAAATATTGAATTGGATGGAAAATTTCATTCAAGCACCAAGAACAGATATAACCATCATTAGCTGAATAAATCACTCAGTGTTCTTCCTTGGCCGTTATTTTCTGGTATCAGGATGCTTATTTGGTCAGTGTCTCCTACAATTTCTATCATCATTATCGACAGTATACACATCAAACTATTTCAGTTTTCATTATCATGGCATATCATCATTCCTAAGACACACACGTACTTTGGTGATGGGACCAGAATGGGCCTGATATTCTTTCCAGGTCTTCTCTTTATCAAAAGGGTAATCGATGACCCTGACAGTACCAGCTGAGGTGCCAATGAAGACTGTTCTGCCCGAACGAGTCATGGAGACAGCCGTGTATTCCCCACCATCTGAGGCCATTTCATATAGGACCTAAATGCAAACAAAAACACAAGCAAATCAAGTGAATTTTATTATTCTGTCCATACACATATAGAGGGAGAAACACGGCTTCAGGATCACAGTGTGAAAACCATGATAAGAGCATGGTGATAAAAAATCCTGCTATGGGATAGTGTCCACTGTTAAAGGTGCTATATAACTAAAATAAAATTTTATTTTAGATATAGAGTTTACACAGAGTTTCTATGTTTTGCAGTTGAACTGCTGTGATTGTAATTTTATCTAAACAATCATATGATATGTTTTTTTGGACTTGCCCCTTCATCACTGATCTCCTGAAGATGGCTGCGGCCTACGGCGAGGACGCTCCCGGTGTTAGGCGAGAATGCCACATCTGCGAAGCAAGACGCTGTCTCGTTCCTAATCACCGCATTGCCGGTCAGAACGTCCCACACAAATACAGTGCCGTCCATCCCACATGACACCAAGCGACGGTCATCGTCGCTCCACTTCAAAGACTGCACCTGAAGGGTCAGAACAGGGAATTGAGGTCACTGATATTTATTAACAGTCTTCATTATGGTTCAGTGATTAAAAAAAATATTAAATCTGTGATCAAAATGTTTATGAAACACTATTTATACTGACTTGCTGATGATGACCGCTCAGGTCCAGTTTTTTCTGTGTTCTGATGTCATAAACGTGGATCATTTTTCCAATGATGGCGGCGAACTTGTTACCATTGTGGTTGAACACACACTGTAGACACACACATGCTTTATTTGACTCACTACTTCTACACACAGTTTCTGGAAAAACACACAGATTTCAAATATAAAAAAAACATTATAACACTAAGGTCAGGTCAGTTAGAACCCACCTCGGTGCAGTTGCTTATGGGGAACGTCTGGGCAGTGTGCAGGTCGTCATAATAAATTTTCATGAGGTGGACTTCTGTGGAGAAGCCCACCAGGACGAAAAGGCCGTTCGGGTGAATCGAGACGCTGAGCGGCTCTTCCTCAAACTGCTTGAACTGCACCAGAGACCTGCAGAAAAAGTCCATACAGTCAGAAATCTTTCACACAGTAAATAAGCCCTATGGATATTTTGATAGCCGCATCTGATGACGATCAGTATTCTGATTGATTGAGTATCAAGTACTGATTGAGTATTGAGGAGTACCAAACATTTTTACTAACAAACATGATTTTTTCTCCTACTTTTTATGGTAGTTCCAGATGTGTACGGTGCGGTCATTGGAGCAGGTGGCCATGAGGGGTTTCGTCGCACATACGGACAGACCTGTGATGCTCCCCGAGTGAAAAGACTGAGACAGGTGCATGAACTGGGTCTTCTTATTCTGAAAAAGGAAGCAATGGAGAAGCAGAAGTCAGTAAATTTTTTAGTGAAAGGCTTTCCTTATTACTGTACATTACTGTTTGTTGCTCTGTTACCTTAATAAGCTCCTCTGAATTGAGGCTGATGTGGTAGAGCTGGCCTTGGTCTGTGCTAATGGCCAGCGCCTCCTCTGATGGACTAATGCACATCGAGGTAATCGCCTGAAGTGGCTTGTTGCTGCATGGGTCCACAGGAATCTGCAGAACAGAGGAAAACAGCTCTTAGTGCTTATACCCACTGGTGCTCAGCCTCACAACGGGTACAGAGTGTCAGAATAACATCCTGTAGAACTGTACTTTAGAGCATACACCACATGCTTTAACACTACTAGTATATCAGATATTGTGATTATACAAGTTCATCTCTATACCCCTCTCTGCTCGTTTTAGAGCTGAGTTGAAATAACCATTTGAATCACACAAAATGAATTATGGCTAAGGTTTAGGCAAGTCCTAAAGATGGCTGCTGTTTCAAATCCCAGCATTGCCAGAGAGCCACTGGTGGGATCTTGAGCAAGACCCTTACCCATAAACTTTCACATTTACCTCACCTGTGAGTTGTGTAGCATAAAAGCTTCTGCAGAATGTTAAATATCAATTACTCACTCTTAATGTCACTGTCTTCCTGTAGTTGTCTTTATCCGGGATCTTCTCATACAGGCTAACTACTCCCAGCCCATCTGAACAGATGAAGCCGTCAGAGTAGGGCAAGATGGCAGTGATAGCTGTCTGTGGTATAGCTGTCGGAGATGAAGATGAATCCGTTTGTCTGTCAAGGGAGAGAATGTAGATCATCATGATTTGGTAAAAATACAACAGAAATGATACCGTATTTTATTATAAGCAGTAGGATGATACAAGCGTTACAAAGATAAAAACAGATCTTCAGAACAAGGAAAAGGTGTTGGAGAGGATCTTTGCATCTCTCTCTCCCTCTGTGCTGTTACCTCTCACATGCTTTCCCCATCCTTTGCAGGCGTTTGGATTTCAAAATTAGCAGTTGCCCTGCCTCAGTTCCTGCAATAATGGAGTCGCTAGACATCCACGTGTGGCACAGGATGTTCATCTTCTCCACCTTATATGAGTCCGCCATTTTCAGGGCGCCCCTCCTGAATTCATAGATCCTGAAAACTCCCTTTCCGGTGACGCAAACCTGTTTCATATCCTGGGGGTTAAAGCTGACCTGGGATTGAGAAAAATGAACACTCAGTGTTGAGGTTTGACCAGATGATATAGCAGATTCATGACCATGATCTAAGCCTTTTCCTTTCCTGTATGCACCAGCAATTGGATCAATGAAACGTCTCATTTTTATTTTCTGCCAGTTGTATCCATGTTTTTAATGGAAAAGCATCTTTGGTATTACAAAGTTCACTTGTCTTCACTCACAACTGCAAGACCTTCAAAATTTCTACCTGAATGATATCGCCTGGTGTCTTGATCTGCACAGACGCGATGAGCTCCTTTTTCTTCCACTGCCAGCAGTAGAGGGTCCATGAGGGTCCCCCAGCCTGGCCTAGCAGGTACTCCGAGTCAGCCGAAAATGCCATGCAGACAAACTCCTGCACGCCATAGTCGCTGCCCTTCAGAACTTTTTTCTTGGAGTGTTTCTTGTCCTTCAGGTCAAGGATGGTAATGGAGGCCCATTTACCACACTCCGACACGGCCAGGTAGCGCCGATCAGGGCTAAAAGCCAGGGCCCGCAAGCTCTTGCTTTTCGCTGCACCTGTGGAGTAACATTTGATTAGGAGGACTGAATGATTTTAATTAAAACAGATTCAAAGACTACTTCAACTACAAATAAGGATGATTTAAGATCTAACAGAGTCATTACAGTAAAATGGTAATTTGTTCCCTAACTGAAATGCATTTCCTTTTGATTTTGTACAAAGTCTATGCAACAGTTAGACCCCAAACGTACATAACTGTATGTTTGAGGGTAAATTTACACTGTACTTTAGGGAAGAGGTATGTCTCTTTGTGGTACCAGTTTTTCTGTCAGTGCTTAGGTTGTTTTTAAAAAGGTACAACAGGAAGTGAAGCTCTCAGCAGACTTACTGTAAAGAAACTCTTGGTGTTGCTGAGGGATGTTGTAACTGACACAATGGTTTCCACCTGGAAAAATCAGAGTTTCCTCATCCTGAAACAGCAGGTTGTTTCTTACGCCTTTGCTCACACCTAAAACGTGGCAAGGCTTAATGCCTTGTAAGCTTCTTTTAGAAGTCATTTTATTTTTTGTGAAATTGCTCTGAAATGAGAAAAACATGGCATTCATTAGTTGAAAATGATACTGCACTGGTTCCACATGGCATTGTGAAGGTAAACAGTGAATAGCTTATGAAACACAGTGTATAGCTTATGAAACACAGTGTATAGCTTATGAAAAGGTTATAACTAAAAGTAGTTGACGATTCTTTATTCAGAAATGTTGGGAATCGAGGAATCAAACGATGAGCCGATTCCATACAATACGATTCATTTGTGCTCCTAAGGGGTTCATTTTCATACACTGATTTCACAAAGATGACACAAAGCCTTACAGATTTAAAATAAAACCCCAGAAAACAAACTTATTACTCCTTGTGTAATGAAAAAAAAACCCCGAAATGTCCTGTAAGGAAATCCGTCTAAACACAGCAGGGGACAGAGCGCGCGCTACGGCGACAGAAAAGCACATAACTTCACATAAACACGGTTTAAAAAAATACACAAAGCAATTCAGTTTTCTCAGACATAAGAGATTAATCAGATGACACAATCCGCTAGGTTTGGATTACACTAAATATTTAGCCCCGTCGGAAAAAAACGGCGAGTTTTATAGCGGTCTGTATTGCTAACTTAGCGCTCTGTGACTTAGCAAGCGGTCACGTTAATTATCAGTTAATTATTAACGTCGATGTAAAAGATGTTCGGTTTGGAAAAACTTACCTCAATATCGCAAGAAGCCATCTTGGTAGCTCGCTTGTTTGCGCTCTTGATCATCAATGAGACTCTTCGGTTCAGAGTTGCTATGGATATGCTCAGTTCTTTTACGCAATAAAGAGGTTACGTCATCAGCAGCCGCCATTTCTTTAAGCTTTTTATTTTAACTTACGTATGAATTTTGTTCAAATAAAAATGCCTCACACTACGTGCTCATTTTTGCACAACTTTTGTCACAGCCTCTATCACTGAAACAGATGAAGTAACGTGATGCCGTCTGCCATTCAATTATAATTTTCACTTGTCAAATGTGACCAATTTGCATGGGAGCTGAAAGAGTCGGTTCGGAACCAAAACATTGTTTAGAGTAGACGGGGAGTGTCGAATTGATTTCATCCAAACAATTAAGTTAAAAAAAAGAAGTGATTTTGTCATTTATAAAGAAGATTAAATAACACTGTGTAACGCTCTGACCCAGATAACTCGTTACTTCCAGGAAAAATGAAAGCTCGAAGGCGAAGAGTCTGTAATCCACACGTTTAATGGCAGGTGCACAGGCAAACTCGCTCCTCTCATACATGAGGGTTCAACTCTTTCTTGCGTTACAAATAATAAAAATAAAGGACAAAATTATAACAAAAGCGCACAGCAAACTTATCATCCATCGTGGCTCGCATTACACCATTACAAAATTCTCCTACCTAATCGTCACTTAGTGTACTGTATGTTACGAGTGATCAGTCTCTTAAAGGGCACACCGCACAATACTGTGATGCATGTGAGTTCAAGTTGACTCTATTTTCTCCACTTTCCTTAAACAAACATGTTTATTGTCCACATTTCCAGTGATTTTGTACAATGTGACTAACAATGGCTTCTGTTGATTAGAATAATTCAGGCTGTATTGATATCAGTTGGACAACTGATACTTTACTAGCATTAGCCCAATTTTTGGGCCCTATGCAAAGCCCCTTTACCCCATCATCTCATGATCCATGCTATTTATCACTTTTTAAAGAAAAAAAAAATATATAAAAGTAAAATTGAAAAGAACATTATTAAAAATTCTAATACCATGTATAGCATTATTTATTTTTTTTTGCATTGCATGCATGTTAATTCAGCACAGAAATAATTTGTGTATAAATTGAGCTATACCAAGATAGGTAATGTCGGTCCTGGAAGGCCACTGTCCTACAGAGTTTAGCTCCAACCTTAATCAAGCACATCTGAACAAGCTAATCAAGGTCTTCAGGAATACTAAGGCTATAGACAGGTATGTTTTGTTTTGTTTTTTCTTCTTCGTCTTAGGGTTGAAGCTAAAATCTACAGGACAGCGGCTCTCCAGGATTGACTTTACCTACCCCTGTGACTTTGTACTCTAAATCAGGGGTGTCCAATGTTATCCAGAAAGGGCCGGTGTGGGGGCAGGTTTCATTCCAACCAAGCAGAAGCTGTACCTGATTCCAACTAGTGATGTGTCGTTCACGAACGATTCGTTCATTTTGAACGAATCTTTCCCATGACTCGAGAACATCGAGTCGTCTCGGGGAGTGACTCGTTCATTTTGTGTTGACTGCGCGTGCGCAACATCGCATAAGCTCAGTAAACAGAGAAGATTAGTTCATTTTTCGAGTCTTCGGGTTTGTACCGTGGCATGACCGCTTTATTGGATACAGAAATGAGTTCATTCTCAAACATCCTTACAGGTTTTTTTACTCTTACTGTTACGTGATGCATTATAGCTTTTTATTTCCTACAGACTATAAATGTGTGAATATCTGTCATTATGCTTCTTTTCCATAACACTAAATGTTTTAATAAAGAGTTGGTTAATGCTTTAAACTTCATTAGGGAAAATCTTTCTTTCTTTCTTTCTTTCTTTCTTTCTTTCTTTCTTTCTTTCTTTCTTATCTACTTACTTTTTATTTTATTTTATTTATTAACTTACTGTTTGTTTATTTATTCTTTGTATTATTTATCTGAATAAACATCAGCTAACCCTGCAGTGTAGAAAATAGAAATGTATAAATTCATGCATAAATCTGAGTGTTGTTTTTTTTAATCCATATGCAGTTATTTAATAATATAGAATCTGACCTAAACATAACCTTAATGTATGAAACTAATATTAATTATTCACATTAATAGTGTTATTTGCTTTTCTGTTATGCCCCTGTGTCATTTATGAGTTTATGAGTTATCAGTATTATACCAGCAAATGCACAATTGGTGGCAAAATAAACAACAATAGGTACTTTGTGTTTGCAGGTTTAGTTTATTTTAATAAGTAGTATTTGTTTACAGATAAAGACAGAACAGGCAAATTAGCATTTCCAAGTAAAATGTGGATTTATTTTTTTTTTTTTTAAAAACCCTCACACACCACACATATCCTCAAGAAATATTAAGCAATAATAAAGGAGACTGACAATTATTATTTTTCAGAAAATGTTTATTGCACAAATATTTTGATGATTTTATGATATCTTATAGTTTTATAATTTAATACCTTATAAAGTCAATAATACTAATGTAATATTGTATTTGTCATAAGATACTGAGACGGGAAGCAGTCACATTACAAGAACGAACAACGTGAATCCAAAGACTTGTTATGTAAACTAATCTTTTCTGTGTCCGGCTCAGACTGCATTGCCTTAGCATACGGGGCTGTCAGGTGATGAATGAATGACTTGAACCCGGAGACTCGAAAGGTGAACTCATCTTTTCTGTTTCCGGCTCAGACTGCATTGCCTTAGCATACGGGGCTGTCAGGTGATGAAACCCTCCAAGGATAGGATTTGTGAAGAAAGAATTTCACTGTGCAGTAATGTATATGTGACAAATAAAGACAACTTAACATTACTGTCCACCCTGTTATTATGGGGTAACTGCCCTTTCAAGAAACCGAATGATGAACCCTGTGACGTCCCAAACCCCACTTTATCTTTCTTCAGTGAAGCTTTACATATACAAATACAGTACATACCTTAGTAACTTTCTTGATTATATAATTAATTCCTAAAATAATTCTTTATATTGTTTAAGGCTTTCTGTTTGTTCTGGTTTTGATTTGATGTCCCTATTATTTTCTAGTCCACCTTTTAAAAACTTTGTAAACCCTGTCATGATGTTGGCCACCCTGTCATCCTCATCTATTATTAATTTTTGTTTTTTTAACAAGTTAGCAAAACCATCCTAAAGGCAATTTATGGTGATTTTGACCCAATTTTGATTTGTAAAAGTCAAAAATACACTCTGCTTGTTGAAACATCACAATATCTTGTTTTGCTTTGACTTTTAAAACATCACATATTAAATGACAATTACAGACCAGCATCACAAAGCATGAAAGATACATTCATGAAGAATACAGATCCTGAACAGTATGAAGCTATGTGTTATTGCATTTAATTACATTCAAATGTAGTAATAATATTAATAATAATGTGAACGTCCAGTGTTGTCAGATTTTCAGTTTTGTCCCCTACATCAAAATTGTCTTGTCCTTAATCCTCTCAGGTGGTATAGCTGCCCTTTCTTCTTGTCAAAATGCTTCCAGTTCCTGTAAATTTTTTTGGTTGCCTTGCACAAACTACATGTTTAAGATCTCCCCAATGTGGCTCAATGATATTGAGGTCAGGAGAAAATGGCCACTCAAGAATCTTCACCTTTTTTTTTGCTGTAGCTATTTGAGGGTCAACTTGGCCTTGTGCTTTGGATCATTGTCATGTTGGAACATCCGAGAGCGTCCCATGTGCAGCTTTTCTGCTGTAGAATGCAAATTGTCTGCCAGTATTTTCTGATAACATGCTGCATTCATCTTGCCATCAATTTTGTCTAACTTCCCTTTGCCCCTGGAGCTCACACAGACCCATAACTGAAGAGATCCACCAGCATGCTTTACAGTGGGGATGGTGTACTTTTCACCATAGGCCTTGTTGACTCCTCTCCAAACATAGTGTTTATAGTTGTGATTATAAAGTACAGTTTTGGTTTCATCACTCCAAATGACTGCTCCAGAGGCTTGTCTAGGTGCTGTCTGGCGTACTGAAAGCAGGCCTTTTTGTGGCATGGGTGCAGTAATGGCCTTCCCCTGGCAACTCGACCATGCTGGTCATTTGTGTTCAGGTGTCTCCTTATTCTGCTCCTTGAAACAACACCACCACTTTTTTCCCCCAGAGAAGCCCATATTTGTCTCGAGGTTGTGTCTTTATAACATGGCCAAACATTCAAGGATATGTAAACTTTTGATCAGGGTTGTTTGAGTGATTTCAGTTATCATTAGGTTTTAAAAAGGGGTCAGACAACTATGTGATAATTAATGACCACTACTTTAAATAAGAAAAAAATCTTTGGCATTATCAGTCATATTTTCCAAATAAATGGCAATGTTTTACAGTTTCTATCAGGGTGTGCAAACTTTTGAGAACAACTATATATCAGGTTAAGAAATGAATGCTCTAGAAGGGGGGCAGTACGGTGTCTTAGTGGTTAGCAGTGTTGCCTCACAGCAAGAAGGTTCTGAGTTTGAGTCCCGGGTTCGAACAGACACGGGCCATTCTGTGTGGAGTTTGCATGTTCTCCAGTACATGTTTTTGCAAGTCCAGAAACATGTACATCAGGTTGATTTGTAATTCTAAATCGCCCATAGGAGTGAGTGTGAGTGTGTGTGGTTGTCTGTCTATGTGTGGCCCTGTGATGGACTGGCGACCTGTCCAGGGTGTACCCCTGCCTTTCGCCCTATGTGTGCTGGGATAGGTTCCAGCAGACCCCCGTGACCCTAATTAGGGATAAGCGGGTGTAGACAATGGATGGATGGATGCTCTAGAAGGCTTTTGTGTAAATAGTCTGCTGTAGAAGTTCTTGTTTGTGACTTTCTAAGTTGAGTAACTTAGTAAACTTGAGTAAAAATAAACACAGAAGGAATTGTTGAATCTGCCTGGACTGAATGTGTTTTTCTAAAGAGCATATAAACCTACAACAGCTACACTATATTGCCAAAAGTTTTGGGACACCCCTCCAAATCATTGAATTCAGGTGTTTGTTTTTCAGGGGTTGGGCTCGGCCCCTTAGTTCCAGTGAAAGGAACTCTTAATGCTTCAGCTTCATACCAAGACATTTTGGACAATTTCATGCTCCCAACTTTGTGGGAACAATTTGGGGATGACCCCTTCCTGTTCCAACATGACTGTACACCAGTGTGGAGAAGATCTATCAGAATGTACAGAGTGGAGCAGAAGTGTTAGTGAGACATGAGAGTCCTAGTGGTGCAGTGTAGAGTTCAGTAGATTTATGGTTGTGAGGAAAAACTGGCCCTGAACCTGCTGGTTCTGGTGTGGATGGTCCTGTATCTCTTCCTGGATGGAAGGAGGTTGAACTGATTGTGATTCGGGTGGGAGGAGACCTTGATGATTTTGTGTGCTCTGCTCAGACATCTACTGTGGTGAAGAGACTCAATGACAGGTAGTTGGGTGCTGATGATGCGTTGGTCGGTTTTCACCACCCTTTGCAGTGATTTCCTTTCACACACTGTGGAGCTGCCATACCACACTGTGATAGAGTTCATCAAGATGCTGTCAATGATGCAGCGGTAAAAACTGGTCAGGATCTTGGGGGATAGGTGAAGGTTTTTCAGTCTTCACAGGAAGTAAGAGTTTTGTTCTGACGCAAAGACAGATCCTTAGAGATGTAGTAGCCCAGGAACTTAAAGCTGGAGACATGATCTACTTCAGACCCGTTGATCTAGACAGGGGAGTGTCTGCTGCTGTTATGTCTTTTTAGCATTGAGGGTAAGGTTGTTTGTTGAACTCCATGCTGACAGGCTTTGGATCTCCTCTCTGTAGGCTGATTTATCATTGTTGCTGATCTGACTAACCACTGTGGTATCATCTGCATACTTGATAAAGATGTTGGAGTCATGCAGCAGAACACAGTCATGTGTGAACAGGGAGTAGAGCAGTGTGCTCAGCATGCAGTGTGTACATTTACTTTTACATCAATTTCTACATTTTCTTTTACATACATTTCTACATTTTCTTTTACATAAATTTCTACATTTTCTTTTACATAAATTTCTACATTTACTTTTACATAAATGTGTACATTTATATTTCACCGATTCTATGAACATTTACCTCTGTAAATGTCTGACTGTGTTTTGGTATCTGAAAACTGGTCAAATCAGGCTGGATTTTTCAGCAGGGTAGCTGTTATAATGTCAACTCTAACTGAAAATACCTTTAAAAGTACAATAAAAGTGACTATAAACTGATAGAAGTATGTGTGTGTGTAATTCTTTATTCTAATGAATATAAAATACTGCATAGAAACAGAAACTAATTATAACCAACTTTTTTCTGTTCAGAGAATTATAGTTCCAGTTAAAGGTTAATTTCAAAGTTTGTTAAAAGAGAAGATAATACTATTTTTTATTTAGGTTTTTTTTTTTTTAATTATTTTTTTATTTGGCAATTTATTTCTTTTCAGTTTAACTAGTTTAACTTCACTTTTTCCCCAAAAGTGAGCTAAATGATAATTTATTGTCCTGGGCTAATATTACAGCTCCAATAAATGCATGTTGATGTTTTTCTCCTAGTATTGTGTATTTATCTTACACTGAATGCATCTTCTGCACAGAAGTTTCTGATATTTCAAACAAAATGTACAATGAAGCGGTAATTACGCACAAATTTCACAATGGAGTGAACACAGAGTGAGGACTGAGTGAGGAGGAAGTGAGGAGTGGGAAATGTTCAACCTGGAGAGGAGCTGAAGTGGAGTCTCCCGAAAAACCCAATATAGATGCTGCAGATGAATATTTCTCAAACTTGACTTGAACATCATTTTATTACCAGTTATAAACTTCCTCTGAGGAAAAAAGTAAAGTAATGCAACATAAACATCACTTAGTAAATTGCCCTGTTTCCTTCAACAGAATGATATTTATAGAGGACTTTTAACATTTTACATCGTCACATATAGCTTTAAAACTTAATCCAAATTCCGAGCATGATATGTGAAGGAAAATATTATTATTATTATTATTAACCTGTTCATTAATTAGAGACAGTAAAGGCCTTTTTTCTTCTTTCTGCAGAAATCTGGATGTACACTATATTGCCAAAAGTATTCGCTCACCCATCCAAATAATCAGAATCAGGTGTTCCAATCACTTCCATGGCCACAGGTGTATAAAATCAAGCACCTAGGCATGCAGACTGTTTTTACAAACATTTGTGAAAGAATGGGTCGCTCTCAGGAGCTCAGTGAATTCCAGCGTGGAACTGTGATAGGATGCCACCTGTGCAACAAATCCAGTCGTGAAATTTCCTCGCTCCTAAATATTCCACAGTCAACTGTCAGCTGTATTATAAGAACATGGAAGTGTTTGGGAACGACAGCAACTCAGCCACGAAGTGGTAGGCCACGTAAACTGACGGAGCGGGGTCAGCGGATGCTGAGGCGCATAGTGCGAAGAGGTCGCCAACTTTCTGCAGAGTCAATCGCTACAGACCTCCAAACTTCATGTGGCCTTCAGATTAGCTCAAGAACAGTGCGCAGAGAGCTTCATGGAATGGGTTTCCATGGCCGAGCAGCTGCATCCAAGCCATACATCACCAAGTGCAATGCAAAGCGTCGGATGCAGTGGTGTAAAGCACGCCGCCACTGGACTCTAGAGCAGTGGAGACGCGTTCTCTGGAGTGACGAATCACGCTTCTCCATCTGGCCATCTGATGGACGAGTCTGGGTTTGGCGGTTGCCAGGAGAACGGTACTTGTCTGACTGCATTGTGCCAAGTGTAAAGTTTGGTGGAGGGGGGATTATGGTGTGGGGTTGTTTTTCAGGAGCTGGGCTTGGCCCCTTAGTTCCACTGAAAGGAACTCTGAATGCTTCAGCATACCAAGACATTTTGGACAATTCCATGCTCCCAACTTTGTGGGAACAGTTTGGAGCTGGCCCCTTCCTCTTCCAACATGACTGTGCACCAGTGCACAAAGCAAGGTCCATAAAGACATGGATGACAGAGTCTGGTGTGGATGAACTTGACTGGCCTGCACAGAGTTCTGACCTCAACCCGATAGAACACCTTTGGGATGAATTAGAGCGGAGACTGAGAGCCAGGCCTTCTCGTCCAACATCAGTGTGTGACCTCACAAATGCGCTTCTGGAAGAATGGTCAAAAATTCCCATAAACACACTCCTAAACCTTGTGGACAGCCTTCCCAGAAGAGTTGAAGCTGTTATAGCTGCAAAGGGTGGACCGACGTCATATTGAACCCTATGGATTAGGAATGGGATGTCACTTAAGTTCATATGCGAGTCAAGGCAGGTGAGCGAATACTTTTGGCAATATAGTGTAGCTTTACATCAGTAATTATCTGTAGACCAGCTGTAGTAGCAATTTTATAACACAAGATGTCGCCAATTAATCACTAAACCATTACCCTGTAAGTAAATAATTAAATATAGTAACCTTTTAAAAACAGTTTAAACTCCATTAATTAATTAATTAAAATTATTATGAATCTTACTTTTTATAATCACATGTGATCAGCCTCTAAGTGCTCCTCAGCTCACATGTGGTAAATGTGTCTTTATCACTTCCTGTAAGTCTCAGGAAACACACTTGCTGGTGAATATACTAATGGACATTACAGCTTTGTCCCAAACACCAGAATTCCTGTTTTGATAAGTGAAGTTAATGTTGCAGCTCATGCCCAGTTTTACTTTTTATTTTATCATGTTCGTTATTATTATTAATGTTATTGAGTCAGTCCTTTAGGATATGGTGGTGTATAGGTGGTCACTGCAGGTGAGGGAAGTGAAGTTATTTTCTATTTTTTATTACAGAAAGGAGAGAGAATATTAGCCAGTTCATTTTTAGTTCATGTGGTTTCTGTCCAGACTGGGTTTACAGTAGGCCGGAGTTCAGCTCTGTTCCTGAACAAATAAACCAAACACTGTCAAATGTTTATTACAAAATAACTTTAAAACTGTAAATTTCAGGACCAGCATGTTCTTCTAATGAATCTGTTCAAAGACAGAGTTAATCTTTATACACAAGGTAAACGTACACATCCTGCCTTGTGTTATAATGTCCTTATTTAGACCTGTTCAGCTTTGATCATGTGGATTTTTTCTTCCTGATTAACTTCAGTGTAAAATGTACTGATGAAGAGAGGTGGGCTAATGAATAAGGAGGATTCTACAGTCAGATTATTTTACATCCCTATAATACTTACAGTGTATGTTTTTACACATTTACTGAATTACATCTCTCACAATCTCTGTCTTATTGAATGTATCTATAATAACTCATATAAAGCATAGTAGAAAAGTTATTTCCTGTAACTTGTACATCACTTCTTCACTCTGATCTTAGCTGTAAATAGATGTGTGTGAATTTCACGCCTTTTTCTGCTGTCTCTCTGTCACTGCTGTCTCTCTGTCACTGCTGTCTCTCTCTCACTGCTGTCTCTCTCTCACTGCTGTCTCTCTGTCACTGCTGTCTCTCTGTCACTGCTGTCTCTCTGTCACTGCTGTCTCTCTGTCACTGCTGTCTCTCTGACCACCAACTTCACTTCCTACATTACATCATATTTTTAGCATTAGTTACATGCATTTATCAACACTGTGTTCACATTTTCAAAACTTGACACAATTCATTAATATTAATTCAGGCAAAATCTTTAAATTAAATGATAAAATATGAAAAAGAATTTAAGAAAAACACCTGTCTGATTTCTACTGTATCCTTATCCATGTGTTCTATTTTTCACTTCATTCCCATCTCTACAAAAGTGTAAATGTGTGGATCTATGAGCAGTGTGGTGATGCAGTGTGTAGCGTCGTCTCCTCACAGCTCCAGGGTCCCTGCTTCAGTCCTGAGATCAGGTTCCCATCTGTGTGGAGTTTCTGTGTTTGTTCTGTATGTGTCGGTGGTCCAGTGAAATCAGTTAAAATACACATTAACACACTTATAGTTAGTTAAAGGGTTTGTGACAGTGGTCTTGTTGAGTGTGGAGTATTACACAGTATTCTTTCTGCATGGTACAATGTTGGTTAACTGAAGCTGTGAGAAAGAGGAAGTTGTCATTCTCCCATCAGCCCCCACGTTGCCCTGACCACAGTCCTGTGGTCACTCTGACATGCTGGGTGTCTCACATTGGCTCTGCAGAACTATGAGAATGCTAGTTGTTCATGTGTCTGTGGTTTTATAAACTGTGAATACTTGTCAGTGTCCTTGTTAAAAAGTCTCTGGTGCATGGGGGAGGGGAATCACTGGTCCACCTGCGGTCTTTGTAGTTTACACATATTCCACAAAAAATGTAAAACCTGCATAGCCTGAAGTTTCTCTTCTTCCTACTGAAAAGACAAAACATATTAAATCTAAAGGCTGTATTTAATCACTGTTAGTAATATGACACATGACACTGGAGTAAAGCATGTTCACAGTCATTAATGAAAAAATGTACCTTTAACATTTAGTCTGAAATCTTTTCTCTCTGCCTGTACAGAACATCTGTAGTTTCCCTGGTCCTCTTCAGTCAGGTCTGATAGGAGTAGAGAGAGGTTTCCTGGAGAGTTTTTACTGACCAGTTTGACTCTGTTTCTGTGATGTCCAGTCTGTTCAGGGTAAATTTCCTGATAATGATTGCTATTAGATTCTGTTGGTATTGAAAACTCCCATTTTAGAGACTTTGGTTTGTTCTGTAGGTCAGTGCAGACACAGGGCAGAACTACAGACTCTCCTGTGAACACAGTCATGTCCTCTACCTCTGCCTTCTTCACCAGCTCACAGCCTGTAAACACAACATTTACAGTTAATAATAGAAATACTGCAATTATTAATATTCCCTGCTTGGAAATCACAACATTTTCTGATAGAAACCAGAAGAGATTTTTAAAGGACCTGTTTAAATTCTCTCAATGAATCCAATATCAGGACTCTGATACCCAATACTGAAGCATTACTGACTTATTTTATTTTAATAACTGTAAAATCTTTAATAAACTTTAATATTTGTTTTATTCCAGCTGATGATGCTCCTACAAATGGAAACAATTCCTCCAGTTAAAATACTTCACCTTCCATAAAAACAATAAAATAGTTGTTAACATATGTCTTTATGTCATGTACCTTAGCTTAGAAATTGTTAGGATTTTATCTGCAATTTCCCAACCTGACCACCAGAGGGACCCTTCTCCCCAATTCTAGCGCTTCTGGGTCACAAACTCACTTCCTCTCTGTCAGCCATTTAATCATGAAAAATGTTTAGATTCAATATTTAATTTTATAAAGATATGTTCTACTTATTTCAGCATACTTTAACAAATGTCTGCATTTAAGAACCACACAAAATATTTATTTATTCATAAATGAATTAATTTCTTCCATCCTTCATTCATTCACTCCCTCAAACCTGAGTTTCCGCACATGCGCAGTGTAAATCATGTTTCCGGTACAGATGGCGGTGTGACACCCCCCACTATTATGTGAAGTATTGTTAGTGTCACTACATCACCAAGCCGTTTATTGTCTTGTCTAGTGCCATAGTGTTTCCACCTAGCCTGTTTCCTGTTCTAAGTGTGTTTTGGATTAGAGATTTGGATTTGTTTGCTCCGTGGATTGTTTTCTCTGTTACTGAACTGTGTCTGTTTTCTGTTTCTGACCTGCCTTTTGTTTTTGGATTGTTTACTCTGTCTTTTTTCTTTATTAAACCACTCTGCATATGGATTCTGCTCCTGCTGCTCATTCATTACAGAAATAAAGTTAACACATTACTTAAGATACATCTTCATTGGGCTACATGACACCTACATAAACCCTTCATAACAACTGACATCAACCTAAATACATATTATATGTAGGCTTATGTTAGTGTTATGAAGGGTTTATACAGGTGTCATGTAGCTCTATAAACACTACAGTGTTAATGAAAATAAATCATAGATTAGACTGAGAAATGTCTCAAATCCAATCCAACACCAGTTGAAAGTTTCAGGTCAGTCTGATCCCATAATCAGTATTTAATGTCATTTAGAACTCTGTACTGATGTGTCACTATATGACTCCTAGATTAATTCTCCTTTAGTTATAGGAAATGGAGTAGACATTTTTGTTAAATATGTAACTATAATACATTTAAAGACTTATCAAATCTGCTTTCACACTGAATATCAACTTTTATTGTGTATTTAAATTCTTTACCTTTAACATTAATCCTGAAGTCTCTGTGTTTCTTCTCAGTGCTGCACCTGTAGTCTCCCTGATCCTCTTCTCTCAGGTCAGATATGAACAGAGACAGATTACCAGGAGAAATGTTATTAAACAGCTGAAGTCTGCCACGGTAGTGTTCATCATTTAACACGTCAGTCAGAGATCCTGTTCTGAAGGTCATCCAGGTGAATGTCTGAGAAATCTCTCTCTCTTTCTCTCTCTCTTTCTCTACATCAGAGGTCTCCAACTACTTTGACCAAGGTGGCCAAGAGCTACCTGTGATATATTTCCATAGCTTATTGGAGTAAACTAATCCAGCTGAATAAGCTATTGTTGTGTGCATTTTTTTTTTATGTCGAACAGGTATATTTTGCAATAAAAACATTTTTAATTCACATAAGCAGCATGTTAACTGTAAAGTCACTGTGATATGAAACTTAGTATTAATTTTGAAAACAGAGACCTGACATTGTATTGGACTTTATGTGATTAAATAGTAGTATATTTATGACATTCATATCCAATTTCAATGAGAATATTAAACAGAACTGTAGTCTGAAACACCAGCTGCACTAATAAGAAATGTCTACAGCTCACTCGTCCTGCATCTTCCTGCAGCAGGATAGATTCATTCACCGCTTTTACTTTAACAGCATCGTAGCTTTATTCCTAATGCTGTTGATTGGGTCTGTCATGTGTTTTCTTTATCCTACTTTAATTTGTGCTTATAGATTTAAGTTTATATAGAGTTTCATGTATGGTCTTGGTGCTTGCTGTGTGTGAAATCGATTGATGAACGGTTGTATTAAACTGTGTGATGCGCGTGGAGGAGCATGATTTGTCTGGGGAGTCAGTTTTCGGTACAGCACATGAAAGAGGCGGGGCGTTTCCGAGTTTGATTGGGATGAAATATGTATTTATTTATTTGTTTATTTATTTATTCATTTATTTTACATGTTTATTCTATATTAACATGACCAATGTACAGTGTGTTTGATTGGGATGAAATTTAAATGAGTTAATTTGATTTGATCAATTTTGTACATATTCTATAAAACTTTGTGAGCTACTCAGAAGTGTGTGTTGGAGACCCCTGCTCTACATGCTTCTCCTGATATACCAGCGATTCAGACCCCTTCAGCCCTCTAGACCTGAACCCTGAACTTGGATTTAACTTCATATAGTTATTTAGTTATAAATAGTGTTTAGTTATTTAGTTAAAAGTCCACATGGACATGAGAAGAACAAACACAGAAACTCCACACAGATGGGAACCTGATCTCAGGACTGAAGCAGGGACCCTGGAGCTGTGAGGAGACGACGCTACACACTGCATCACCACACTGCTCATAGATCCACACATTTACACTTTTGTAGAGATGGGAATGAAGTGAAAAATAGAACACATGGATAAGGATGAAGTAGAAATCAGCTGTTTTTTGCTATAATTTTATTCATATTTTATAATTTAATATAAAGATTTTATTGAATTTATTTTACTGAATTGTGTTTGTTTTGAAAATGTGAACACAGTGTTGATAAAAGCAGAATTGGTGATCATTTTTTACTTTTATTTTAATGAACTCTGTCAGGCTTGTATATTTCACAACTACTAAAGTTAACAATTCAGTTCCTGCTGAAAGACTAGAAGACATGTTGCATTCAGTTAAATGGACCATCATCGTTCGGCTGGACGTTCTGCTGCCAAAAGTAAAGCTGTTGAACCCAAGCACTATATTTAAGTATGATATGGGGATACATTTGCTGTGAGCAAATGCCCTTGAAAGTGAAGAAAATGTGATAGAAAACGTTATTAGATTTTTTATAATTACAGCAACACTGTGGTACGAGGGTGGGATGGTTCCTCAAGACCTCAGACCTGCTGTAATGAAAATTGCAGAAAAAGTGAAAAAGATGAAAAAAATGAAAAAGTGTTTATCTGACAGCTTTTGAGTTAATTTAGTAGAAGATGTATAGAAAGGGAAAGGAAAGACTTATACCTCTTTACAGATACACAATTCATTTAGGAATTACTTTTATTTTGCCTTTAGATGCCTGAGGTGAATTCTAAGGAATAAGATGGCTACTTGGAGATACCAATAGATCTGTGAAAATCAATGTCAAACATTTTAAACACAAAATCACACAAACCTATAATTTAATTTCATTTAATTCACATTTCAATGTATTTTATGTGATTAATGTAGCAGGTGATGAATTATACTTTGTAGTATATATTTTTCTGCTTTGGCAGTGAGGGAGAGAGAGAGAGAGAGATAGAGCATTTAACTTACATGGCTGTAGAGAAGACAGGAGAGGATGGGAACAGAAAGAGACTTGTGTTTAGCACTGACTCAAAAATCATGGTCAGCAGACTGACCCTTTCTCTGGTCAGCATGATACCTCATGTAGAAGGGGTGGGGAACAGCTTGGCACTAAGCAGAGGGAGGGTTGAAGGCTTTATCGTATTATTTACATTACTATGATTTACCATTTTATGATATTACCTTCATCTCGATTTATCACTTCAATGTGGAGATCCTTTCTTTTCTGCCATTGTGTTTCTGTTTTTCTGTTATATACGTAATATATGTCATATAATATATAATGTTATTTGTTATTTTTCCACATTTTAGTAAACCATTTAAAAGTTGTGAAATTCTTTAAAAATGATCTGTATATGAGTGAAACATTCTGTTTGTGTTTAAAGGAAAATTTTATACATATACTGACGATTAAAAATAATCAGAATGAGGCTGTAATAGGAACAAATATAAATATTTATTTAAGTAAAGCATATAATCATTATACAAATGAGTTTATTCATAAATAATTCTATTTATCTAAATATTATCTATAGTAATAACTTATGGGAATAGGGGGAGAGGGATATGAACAGAGGGATTGATTAAAAAGGGATAGATTAATAAGGGAAGAATGATCTTAAGGGTTAAGCCCTTCTTCAGGTCCTGGGGTTCACTGTACAATCCTGTAAAAAAGAGAAGAGATTTTTAAAATATTAAGTTCATCAAAAATAGAAATAAAATGAATTCATACTTACATGTGGAGTCTGAGCAATGTAGGAAAAAGAAGTGAGAGAAAAGAACATGAAATGAAGCGGAAGAAAAGATGAAGTGGGTAAGGGGAAAGACATTGCTCAGAGCTCCTCCAAAATGTCCATCATCAGCTGGACGTGCAGCTTGAGGAGTCGCTGAACTGTGGTGGCTAAGGCTGCTGGGTCACTGTAGAGCTCCAGAGGCTGAGTGAACAGTACTTCAGCAAGCTCTGTAAGGTAATCCTATTGACAAATTACACACACATCCAACACAGTGTCACTGAGTTTAAGATACAATCCTGAGAATTTGTGTATGGTGGCATCAGAAGATATTCAACACTTACAATAAGCACTGTGAAGTACAGCTCTGCTGCAGGCTCCCACACGTCCACGTCCCACATGCTGAAGAGCGCAAGCAGGCGCTCCAAGAATCCTCCCTTAAACTTTTGGAAAGAAAGACAAGCTTCATTAATGCCATGTCTTATCAGGTTCAAAAAATATGGAGAAAAGGAAAAGGAGATGAAATAGACCATGTTCTGAAACTCAAACATTGCTTAGAAATCTCCTGATAAGACACTTACTGGCTGAGGTTTTGAGCCATTTATACAGTAGCTGAAGAAAATCAGCTCAAAAAAAACATCCAGGAAGTTGTAGTGGTGGTCCTGCACAGAGGAGAAAAATTACAGAAATAAATTAGCTTTACATATTGGAGTCCTGTTTTCTATATTAGCAACATCTGTTATCTTTAAACATCTGTCATTTCACACAGGCGTTTATTAGCTTACACAGGAGCTGAGCTCTGCTTTAATCGATTCCTGATTGGAAGGCGTCCTCAGGAATCGAATCAGGGCCTCGTAGGCCAACTGCACACCAACTACTTCCTGTTAAAGCAACAACAAAATCTCTGTAACTCACTTTGGCTATGGCTGAGAAACTGAAATTATTTCCATCCCATGGAAATGATAGTCTTTCATCATTCTGAAGTCACCTGGTTGTTAGCTGCTGCCAGTCGCATGACGATCTTTTTTCCCACCGTGAACAAGAAGTTCTGGTTCTGGATGCTGGCAAGCAGAGTCTGAAAATAAGACAGCACACAATATAAAAGTTAAAGCAGAGTGGACTTTACCTGCACAGTAACAGCAGCTGAATAAATGGTTTTACTCACAGCAAACGCCTCACGGAGAGCGGGCACCTTCAGGCCGATTTCAGTCACCCCTCTGTCTGAAAGATGGCAGCTAAGAAAGAAGAGATGTAAATGCTTAGTGTATGTTAAACATACAATACACTGTTACATCATTAAACAGTGAAGAGGATCGTACCAAATAAAGGGCACCTCCAACTCCTCTGGGTTAAGGCGCTCCTCACTCTCCTGCAAGCCAAATCATTAAATCATTAAAACTCACACAGTACATTTTACAGTATCTGAATCAGGGGAATAGCAGCATATGTAGATACACATCAGGTCTGAAAGTCTGAATTACCTCACAGTCGTTGTAATTATAATCCCAAGTGGAGGTGAACATCTGCCCATCTTCAGCCACATACAGCATAGTGCAGGTTACCGTTGTAATGGTTTGCTGTTGAATAAAAATAATATTGACACTGAAGACAAATAAAAGCACAAATGACAAAATTATAAAAGCTTCTAACTACAAGATACACTTCATGACAGTGCAATAAATTTACCACAAAATAATGTGGCACGACGAATGATGTCTCCATTCGGTTACAGGAGATGAACTCTGTAACCCTCCCAGATTCAGACTTAAGAGAACAAATTAAAGTGAACACAATTAGTCACTGCAATTAACAAAAGTTTTGTGATGCCACAATGAATAATCCCTTACCTGTATGCCAGTGAAACAGTCCTCTATGGAGCTTTCATAAGGGAATCCCTGCAAATGACAAAAAGCTGAAACTCAAGATCTATTTCACAAACGTGAGTCTAATAATCATCACGGTCAATTCTCTTCCTCAGAGTAATTAAGTCTGTGATTACCATGTGATTCAAGCTGCTCGTCTTGGTGGTTTTAAACCAACAAAGACGGCTCTGTGGGCCCCTTATCATCCCCAGGTAGTATGTCCTGATTTCCACTGACTGGAAATAGAGAAACAAAACTAAACATTAGAACTTGTAAAGAATGGTGTTTGTGTGTTTGTATCTCAGCTGCTGCACTGTAGAATACCTTAAACTGGGAGATGGAGGGGTCTGCAGAGAGGAACTGTATATTTCGGCAGGCGCCGATCAGCTCGCCAGCATCGAGCGGCTGTGAAAAATAGAGCAGGAATATCGTGAGTGCTTCTGATCACAGCAGTTTCATACTAATATTCTGTCACTTACAGTAAAAACAACCTTGTAAAATCCAGTGATCAGCTTTAGTAAATAAATGGAAGCTTTGGTTACCAGAAAAACAGGTGAAGGGTCTTGGTGTTCTTCGGTCGGCAGCAGCTGGATGTTCGGCTCAACAAACTTTAAACACACAAACACAATTAGTCACTGCAGTTAACAACATTTTGTGATGCCACAATGAATAATCCCTTACCTGAATGCCAGTGAAAATCTCCTCATCACTGGTATAATAAGGGAATCCCTGCAAATGACAATTAGATGAAACTCAAGATCTACAACCACATTTCACAAAAGTGCTCTTCTAAAAATCAGGTCAGGTCAAAAATGTCCATTCTCTTCATCAGAGTAATAAAGACTGTGATTACCTCGCGAGTCAAGCAGTGTGTCTCTGCGGTTTCAAACCAGCAGAGCCGACTCTCTGGACCCCTCATCATTCCAGTGATGTCTCTGCTAATGTCCACTGGCTAGAAATAGAGAAAGAAAACTTAACATTAGATCTTGTAAAGAAGGGTGTTTGTGTGTTTGTATCTCAGTTACAGCAGTGTAGAATACCTGGGAGAGGGAGGAGACTGCAGACACGCACTGGACATCACGGCAGGCACTGTCCGGCTCATCAGCATCGAACGGCTGTGAAAAGTAGAGCATGAAGATCATAAGTGCTTCTTATCATAGCAGATTTATACTAACATTCTTTACAGTAAAAACAACCCTGTAAAATCCACTGATTGGCTTTAGGAAATAAATGAAGGATTTTCTTACCAGAATGACAGCTGAAGGTTCGACGTGTGGTTCGGTGGGCAGCAGCTGCTGGATTGGCTCAATGACCTTAACACACACACACACACACACACACTTAGACAAAACTGGCCTGTATGTTTTAAATGAAGTTAAAATATTACTATTTAACTGACACATACCTGGAGGACAGAGGGAGGATCTACTGATTCCTCCAGCACATCCACAGGCTCTGCAATAGATTACTTTTCTGTGACTCAGAATTATGACTCTTCAATTACACAATATCAAACTTTCCTATTAATGCAGAAAACTTAATAAACCAGTGAGTTTGATAATTAGTTAACTTGTGAGGAAACAGAAAAATTGTAGCAGTCAGACTGTGTAAATTCACTGTACATGTGACCTGATTAAACTCTCTAAAACCTCCTGCCCCTGTCCACCACCCAAATCTATAAAAAATATTATTACTGTATAATTATTAAAACCTTTATACTCACTATGATATTGTGTAAATGAAATGATTAGTGAAGTTCTCTAGGTAGATAACATACACCGCTCAGCCATAACTTTATGACCACCTGCCGAAAATTTTGTTGGTCCCCCTCTTGCTGCCAAAACAGCCCTGACCTGTCGAGGCATGGACTCTACTAGATCCCTGAAGGTGTGCTGTGGTATCTGGCACCAAGATGTTAGCAGCAGATCCTTTAAGTCCTGTAAGTTGTGAGGTGAGGCCTCCATGGATCGGACTTGTTTGTCCAGCACATACCACAGATGCTGGATTGGACTGAGATCTGGGGAATTTGGAGACCAAGTCAACACCTCAAACTCATTGTTGTACTCATCAAACCATTCCTGATCCATTTTTGCTTTGTGGCATGGTGCATTATCCTGCTGAAAGAGGCCACAGTCATCAGGGAATATGACTGTCATCACAGTCACCTTTCTGTTTCCATGAAAGGGTGTAGATGGCCTACAACAATGCTTAGGTAGGTGGTACATGTAAAAGTAACATCCTCATGGAGGGCAGGACACAAGGTTTCCCAGCAGAACATTGCACAAAGCATGACACTGCCTCCGTCGGCTTGCCTTCTTCCCATAGTGCATCCTGGTGCCATGTGTTCCCCTGGTAAGTGATGAACATGGACCTGGCCATCCACGTGATGTAAAAGAAAACATGATTCATCAGACCAGGCCACCTTCTTCCATTGCTCCGTGGTCCAGTTCTGATGCTCACGTGCCCATTGTTGGTGCTTTCGGTGGTGCACAGGGGTCAGCATGAGCGCTCTGACTGGTCTTCGGCTATGCAGACCCATACGTAACAAACCGTTATTTACCGTGTATTCTGACACCTTTCTATCAGAACCAGCATTAACTTCTTCAGCAATTTGAGAAACAGTAGCTCATCTTTTGGATCGGACCACATGGGCCAGCCTTCACTCTCCACGTGCATCAGTGAGCCTTGGCCGCCCATGACCCTGTCACCGGTTCACCACTGTTCCTTCCTTGGACCACTTTTGATAGATACTGACCACTGCAGACCGGGAACACCCCACAAGAGCTGCAGTTTTGGAGATGCTCTGATCCAGTCATGCAGCTATCACCATTTGTTAAACTCCTTCAAATCCTTATGCTTGTCCATTTTTCCTGCTTCTAACATCAACTTTGAGGATGAAATGTTCACCTGCTGCCTAATATATCCCACCCACTAACAGGTGCCATGATGAGGAGATCATCAGTGTTATTCACGGCACCTCTCAGTGGTCATAATGTTATGGCTGATCGGTGTACATCTGTAACCATGCCCTTTAGTGCGAGAGCTGATTAATCAGTAGTCTAAGCATGATTTAGTGTAAAACCAGTAGTCAGTGTTGTTAAATGTGACTTTTTAATGGGGATGAATAGAATATTGTGGAAATAAATTAAATTCTCATTGGTCGAGCTCATCGACTCGTTCAGGATTTTAGTGTGTAATGTAAAACAACAGCCAAGTTCGCTAGCAGCTTAACTAACATTAGGCTAAACATTATATTTATATTATATTTACCGATAAACTGTGTACTAATTACAACAAATAGACATGTAGATATAATTTGTCCAACTATTACAGAGTAATTTAAATCGGTAAAACTCGGCTAAAGTCCGCTAGCGCGCTAGCTAGCGAATCACAAGGCTAATCATGATTTAGTGTAAAACCAGTAGTCAGGGTTGTTAAAAGTGACCTACTAACAGGATAAATATTTCATTGTGGAAATAAAATAAATTCCTGACCAGGCTTAAGGATATTATTGTGTCATTTAAACCAGTAGCCGAGTTCGCTAGCACGATAACTAGCATGAGGCTAATTGTTAGCAGTAGATGAGGTCACTTGTTAGCTACATAACACTAGACTGTAACACTGTACCTTCTACTGGATTTATTGTAAAATCAGTGAGACATTAAAGTCACGAGGTAGGATAAAGATCCTCCTACCTTGAGGAAGCTCAGTGTGGTCAGGAGGAGCTCTGTCTCTCTGGAGGATGCGGTAAATGCAGTAACCCGCACCGGCAGAGAGAGTGACCAGACCCGCAGCACAGGCGATCTCACCCAGGGTCCAGCTCTTCAGGTGCCGCAGAAATCCTCGGAAGTCCATCGCTGTGTCAGAAGTCCTTCGTCGGGAGTCGCTGTTCGTCGAGTATAGATGTAGAGATGAGTTTGTAGAGACGATGTTTATCCGTATCCAAGCAGTAATCCAAATGCAGTGTGATCGTTTAAAACTATTCGACGCGTTATCACCATGGAGACAGTTTAACCACAAACAACTTTAAGAAGCGAACGCGCATGCGCACCTCTAAACCGCACAGATTCCTGCAGCTCGAGACCCCACGTGGGATTGTCTGAGATACGGATTGGAGTCACGCAGATTATTATTATTATTATTATTATCATTATTATTATTATTATTATTATTATTATTATTATTATTATTATTATTATTATTATTATATGGTGGTTATCATTATTAATTATTATAATTATAAAATCATCACTATTATTATATTGTTCTTATTGTTAACACATACACTTTAATACACTTATTTACTTACACTTATATATCAATATATACTTACTTAGATGGTTCCTTATAGACTGTTGTTGCTCTAACTGTGTGAAGAGTTTTGTAAATATGAACACAGTACTCATAAATGCATGTCACTAACTGTAAGAGAAATTGTAAAACAAATCCAACAATCCCTTTGCTCCATCTGCTGGAGAATCGATGAGATGACATTAAGAAATCTGGGGCAATTTTTCTAAACGTTTTCTGTTATCAAGTAAATCTTTTAGGACAGCACACTGGGACTCTCTCAAACACCCAGGACGTCCTTATCTCTTAATTACTATTCTGTGAGATAAAGTAACAAGTATTTACTATTCATTTTGTACTTGTCTCATAAACATTACACCATCACTCATCTGTAACAACAGTAGGTCATTTCATCTGTCAGTCTGTGACAGCAAAGAATTAGTGTCTGTAATGACCTTAGGAACTACACTGACCTAATAGTTCCTCATGGGCCATTGATTGCTGTTGTAGAAAGGACATTAATCAGTTACAGTTACGTTATTTACTGTTTAGTGTCACCCAAATGAGGATGGGTTCCCTTCTGAGCCTGGTTCCTCTCAAGGTTTCTTCCTTATTCCATCCCAGGGAGTTTCTCCTTGCCACCGTCGCCACACGCTTGTTCATTAGGGATAAAATAGTTTAATAATTAAATTTATTAATTTATTAATAAACTTATTTCTAGTTATTTAGTTATTTTTTATTTTCATTTTCCCCCTCCCCTTTCTCTGTTTTTCTTTTCTCAAGCTGCTTTGAGACAATGTTCATTGTAAAAGGCGTTATACAAAATAAATTGAATTGAATTATTGACAGGAACTATATGAATAGTGAAGTGACTAATTAATGTACAGATATGAGATTTAAACACTCTCCTTTTTCCTACTTAGATAAATGTTCAGATATAAACTGACTTATGAAATAATCCCCATCCCTATATCTCCCTGTTGTCAGAAAAAGGATATATAAATGATAGTTTGATAGAGGGGTCATGGCTGGTTCCTCAGGAACTTTCCTCCCTGACAAGGCATGTTTTCACCAGCTGACCCTCGACTGGCCTAACAGGTCATATATGTAGACACACCTGGGCTGTCTGTCTCTCTTTGGCCTCTCCCTCATGTTTCAGTCTCTCTCTGCTCTTCTTCTGATTCAACACCACGAGCATTGGTCTCTTCCTCCATACAGTGCCTCCTCTCACCTCGCTCTTCACTTGCTGTGGTCCACACATGATATTAGAACCATCATGGACTATAAAACACCATCCTCCAGAATGGGGAATGCGGACGCTTCTCTGGCAGACGAGCTAAACACTTTTTATGCTCGCTTCAAGGCTGCAGCTAATCACGCTAACGGCACTAGCGGCACAAACATCATGCACGCTGAGAGAGCCGGTGGTTAACGTGTTCACCATCTCGGAGCATGACGTGAGGAGGACATTCAGGAGAGTGAACACGAGGAAGGCAGCAGGACCAGATGGCATCACAGGTCGGGTTCTGAAAGCATGCGCTGACCAGCTAGCACTGGTGTTCACAGAGATCTTCAACCTCTCCCTGAAATAGTCTACAGTCCCCTCATGCTTCAAACAGTCCACCATTGTTCCTGTCCCGAAGAAACCCCAGCCCACCTGCCTCAACGACTACCGCCCTGTAGCCCTGACTTCAGTAGTGATGAAGTGCTTTGAAAGACTGGTCAGAGACTTCATCACTGCATCACTACCAGACACACTGGATCCGCTACAGTTTGCGTACAGGCAAAACCGCTCCACTGAGGACGCCATTTCACACCTCCTTCACACAACAACAAGCCACCTGGACTGCAGAAAAGGGAATTATGTAAAAATGCTGTTTGTGGACTACAGTTCAGCGTTCAACACCATCATTTTTTCCACGCTCACCTCTAAGTTGGAGGTCCTAGGTCTCAGCACACCCCTGTGCCAGTGGATTTCCAACTTCCTGATGGAGAGACCACAAGCCGTACGGATGGGCAAACACACCTCATCCTCCATCACCCTCAGCACTGGAGTTCCTCAAGGTTGTGTTCTGAGCCCCCTGCTCTACTCACTCTACACTTATGACTGTATGGCCACTTCCAACTCCACCACCATCATTAAGTTTGCTGATGACACTGTTGTGTTGGGCCTGATCTCAAACAACGACGAGACGGCCTACCTACGGGAGATTAAAAACCTGGAGAGCTGGTGCCAGGTGAACAACCTACTCCTGAACATCAGCAAGACTAAGGAGTTAATAGTGGACTTCAGTACAAAGCAGGAGCGGTCATACCAACCGACCACGATCAGCGGAACCCCAGTGGAGAGAGTGGACAGCTTCGCAGGACTTGACTTGGTCCTGTCATACCAACACCCTGGTGAAGAAGGCCCGGCAGCGTCTATACCACCTGAGACGCTTTAGGGACTTTAAACTTCCCTCTCAGGTGCTAAAGACTTTTTACACCTGCACCACTGAGAGCGTCCTGACGGGTAGCATCACTTCCTGGTTCGGGAACAGCACCATGCAGGACAGGCGAGCCCTCCAGAGAGTGGTGCGTTCAGCTGAACGTACCATCCACACCGAGCTCCCTGACCTGCAGGACATCTACAGCAAGCGGTGCCGGATCAGAGCCAGGAAGATTGTGAAGGACCTCAGCCGTCCCAACAATGGACTCTTTTCTCTGTTGCGTTCAGGGAAGCGCTTCCGCTCCATGAAGGCAAACACAGAGAGAATGAGGAGGAGCTTCTTCCCGCAGGCCATTCACCTGATATGAACCTAGAACCTGATATGGATACGGGGACTCTGCTTTTTTTTCACTTTTCATCACTTTGCACAAACTGACACTTTAACACTGGACTGGCACAAGTCACTTTATACAATTATTCCAGCACATGGACACTTTAATGATAAACACTGGATCACCTCAATATATGCCATATACACATACATCTCTTCATGTTCATGTCTGCATTTATGTGTATATATGTATATATACCACTTTGTATATACCATATGTATATATATATCTACTTGCACCTATATTTTCATATTCTTACACCTATATTTTCATATTTTTTACACCTATTTTCATATTTTATTTTTTATTTATATTATATTTTTATTTACACCTATATTTTCATATTTTATTTTATTTTTATTTATCTATATCTTATTTTACTTTATTTTCTATTTTCTATTTTTACACTTTTAAGATACTCTAGTTTTATTTTTATCTTTATTTTTTATGGATCTCTTTCTAACATACTTTTTATAAATGTTTACATGCCGGACAGTCATGAAAAAACATTTCCCTGCATGTCGTACTGTGTATGTAAATGTATGTGACAAATAAAATTTGAATTTGTTGTTGATAGAAGCAGCAGAAGATCATTTCCTATCACTCAGTGTTCAGTGAAAGCATGTGTGGTTCATGTGTGTTACCTGCAGTGTATCACAAATACAACAAAAGCTCTAAAGGTAGAAACAGATCTGTTATAACTCATTGTACGTGTGCTAACCTGATCTGTCGGCTTTCCTTTACAGTCCTGACGTCCTTCAGTAATCCCGTTCTCTCCACATGTTCCTGCTGAAGAGAAAACCCCTCAGAAATCACACCTCTAGTGGTAACAACAACATTTTACTTTCTGAAGTGATCAAGTAAGGTGTGGAGGCTGCTGTTTGATTTTTACTCCAATGTTTACTTAATTTTACTCCGGTAAAAGCAAAAGTCCTCAATTTGAATTTCTACTTGAGTTATAGTACAAAAGTTCTTGTATCCAAATGTACTTAAGTCAAAAATAGTACTGCATTTATCCTAGCTCTAATGTTGTCATTTTTTGTAATTAACTATTCATTTTATGTGAGAAGAATCTGTCACCTTACTCACATATGCCTTTTAACACAAGGTCTGAGAAATGATCATGATACAGATGTCAGTTAACATTATTCTGAACAGTCATGACACACAAGGGGAACATGGAGGCTGGAAAATAGCAGGACTTGAGATCAGTTAGGATTTCCTGTAAAGATTTATGTTATACTTAAGATAGTAACAAATTAAAACCTGATAAAATACTTTACCATGTAGATGTATGGCACATTTGTGTGTGTGTGTATGTGTGTGTTTATAGGGCACAGGTATTTGTGCATGGACTCTACACAAGAAAAAAGACCCTTATAATATAAAGACAGGCTTTATAGCTTGTAAATTGTTTCCTACATAAAGTGCTTAAAAATAAAAATATAAACATCACAGCAGAAGAAAATATGAAGTACTACAGCGGGACAGTCTGACTTGGTCACTCATACAGAATAAGTAATGTGTGCTGGACACTCCTGTGTCTGGGGAATCAGTTTTAAACAAATGACCAGCGAGGATCTAAGCAGATTGACTTTAACAGAAACTTGCTGCTCTACAGATTCAGAGGAAAAAAGTTCAGATTCAGCTCAGTCAATATTTCAGTATTCAGTAACTAATGCTTTGGTGTGTGATGGACAATTACAGTATTTGTGCAGTAATCTTATTCTGCTTTACATAAAAAAATATGAAAAATAAATTTTACTTGGTGACTGGTCAAATATCAACAATAACAGGTGATCAATATGGGTTATGCTGTATAACATCAGTAATGTTAATATAGACTGATGATAGTTACTGATTACGTTAGCTTACTTAGCTAACTAAAGCGTAAGGACAGGACATAATTAAGATAATGACAGATTTATTCAGATTTATTCACATACACAAGAAAATCCTTCAAAGCTACGAGCTAACATTAGATTCATATTAAAGAAAATGGCCATTATGATTATCACAGGACGCTCACCTCTACATGATTTCACAAAATATGAATCTTGGATTCTTGTAAGATGAAATCCTATGTTATTGAGGCAGAGCAGGAATCTGAATATGAAAGACTTTCTTCTGTTCTACAACAAATCCTGCAGGTCAGACCACGGGTCATAGGTGTGCAGGTGGCAGGATGTGGTCAGGGTTTTCTTCCATCGTAGGCTACAGTATTTCAGGCTGTGACACTGCAGTTTTAATGTTCTACTGAACTGTTTATGCTCGCTGCATTTAATGAAACCAAAAATAAAAGTTATTTTGGTTCAAAAAATTTTTAAGTACAAGTAACGAGAGACATGGGATAATAGTAGAAAGTACGATATGTTACTTCAAAATGTAGTTTAGTGAAAGTAAAAATCTTACACCATTTTTATAATTTAGTAAAGTACAGATACTGGAAAAGATACTTAAGTACAGTAACCAATTACATTTACTTTGTTACTGCCCACCACTAAAGCCAGTGTAGTTTGTCCACCGCTTTTTATATTCATGTCCAATAAATAAAAAAAAGTTTAAAAATGTTTCTATTACCTGATACAGAATGCATAACATCAACAAACATACTTCTTTAATGACCTGTATGAGACTTTTTTTTCCACAGAATTTTTACATCTATTTGTAACAAGTGAAATGTTAAGACCACTCCCTTAATTAAAAAATCATCCAGCCTAGACTGTAATGAGAACAATTTTAATTCTTTATTTACAGAAAGCTGAACATTTCTTTCATAAGATCATTCTTTTCTAACAAAACTTAACTAATTGCTTATTACATTTAAATGACATTTACAGTGTAGGTAAACAGGAAATAACAAGATCCTTCTTCCTGATGAGCTGGAACATTGACAATGATGGCTTCTGGTGGTGGAAAGTAATTATTGCAGTCATGAAATCGAAGCTGTTGATTTCGTAGCTTTAACCTGTTATAATTCTGAGCACGAGATGCATTCACTGTAATCTGCTGATAAAATTCTGTGCTTCAATGTTTTTATGCACAAAAATAGGAAACACTGAGGATGTGATTGTGCTACATTTCATGCTATTATTCTAATAAAGTTGTGACAATACATGGTTTTGATTTACACAAATAATCCATGTGTCCATCACAAAGCATAATAAAACAAAAGAAAAGTCTAATGGAGCTGATATCATTTTAGAAGTATTACACATATAAACAAACAAACAAACAAATAAAAAAGCAAAATAAAATTCATTCACCCATCCTCTGTATCATGTATCCTACACAAAGTCCATCGCAGGCAACTCAGGAGACACCCTGGATGGGGTGCCAACATAGGGAAAAACTGCACACTCATTTACACACAAAAGACAATATAAAGATGTTCATCAGCCTACAATACATGTCTCTGGACTGTCTTTGTACCTAAAATAAACCAACAAGGTGCAAGATTCAAACACACACACAGCAGGGGTGAGAATCAAACCCTGAACCCCAGTCCTGCAAGACAACATGAACTAAATCAGACCTGGTGAGATACCTGGAAAAATCTGAAAATAATGACTAAACACACACTAAAAGAGTTTAGACATGATTGTGTTAAAAACAGGATCCCTAAAAATCCTTAAACATTGTATATGGAACCCATTTCAGCAGCAGTGACTTTATAAAACTTAATTACTTAAAAAAGTCATTTGTGCCAAAATATAACCGCTCTAAGCTGAATAACAGGAGACTGAATAGTAATAATGATAATAATAATAGTAAGACCTTCTGTACTAATAAACTGAACACTAAGAGAGTCTGATGTAATACATGAGGTACAACCACAGGACTGGTTCACATCAGCGGTCCTGCACTGTGTCTGTTCTCAGCACTTGTTCTCACAGTGAAGCAGGTTGTACAATTCATCAGCATGAAGATAACTTCACACAATAATATCAGCTATACAGACATTATCAAGCATCAGCCAGGTCACTGTGTACAGAGACAACTAATGTAGAGGACGTTGTAGCATTGTACCATGCAGAAAGAACACTGTGTAATACTCCACACTCAACAAGACCACTGTCACAAACACTTTAACTAACTATAAGTGTGTTTTACAAAAACTCATTTTTAAATCCACATTCAGTCCAGACGACTTTCCCACGACAGTCACAAACAAACAACTTCTACAGCAGTCGTCTTACACAAAACAGGGTGATGAACTTTCTTTTTTTCTGTCTTTTTGTTTAAAAAATACTTCGCAAAAGATATAAAAAAAGACACTCAAAATATTATTTCTGAGATTATTCATCAGCACACATAATTAAATCTGCTATTTATGGTTATATAAAAAAATCACAGGAAAATAAATCAAGGCAATGTCATGAATCCTGTGCTTATCATGGTATGTATTTAATCTACTGTATGATTTCAGCATTATTCTATATATTTACTGCAGATTAGTTTGTTACAATGCTGGCGTATTCGGTTTTCTCTCCAGCGTTGATCTGGACCTGAGCTGCTCCGGCTGTGTGAATGTGGCTTACAGTAGAGTAAGTAACATCAGGTACAGTCTGTGAAAGACAGAAGAGGAAAATTATTCATATAACACTTCTGTCACTTCTACTGTTGACTTTAAGAAGCAAATAAAATCCTGTAAAGACGACACAAATCTCTAAATCTGACTTCTTTCTTTACACCATGTGTTGTTCTGTACATTTAAGACTTAAAGATGTCACATGATAATAAAAATCCAGCTGAATCCAGACCTGTGTGTACACTAACCTGATCCTTCTGCTTTGGACGTCCTTCAGTAATCACCTTCTTTCCACATCTTCCTCCTAATGAGAAAAGACCTCAGAAATCACACCTCTAGTGGGAACTACAGACTTTCACTATTTGAAGTAATCAGGTGAAGTGTGGAGGCTGCTGTTCTGCTTCAGCTCACATACATTAACACTGAGTGATGTAAAAACCTTACCCAAAATATCACAAATCAGTTTTTAATTAATCAGATTTAAAATCTGTTATGTGTGTGTGTGTGTGTGTGTGTGTGTTTGTGTGTTGTACCTTTTCGTCTCCAACAAATAAATGCCACTACACCGACTATCACCAACAGAAAAGCCGCAGCAATGCCAAACACTGTGTAATAAAACACATTAATAAAAATATTAATGAATGTAATAATACTGGTATCTATTTCTTTGCTGATGAAAAGTTTTGGCACCCAGAGGGAGGCTGCTGTGAGTTTGTTGTTTATCTTGTTCCAGTGTTGTTGAGGATGATGAAGGTGGAGAGTTTGTTGTTTTACATGGAGGCTGTTCTGATGGAGGTCTTCTGTCTGTTTTCCCCGAGTGTGTTGAAGTTTCTCTTCTTCCTACTGAAAAGACAAAACATATTAAATCTAAAGTCTGTTTTTAATCACTGTTAGTAATATGACACATGACACTCATGCTCAGTCATTAATGAAACAATGTCTGTAATACCTTCTTTAAAATAAAATGGTAACAATTACTGGCATGTTAATGAAGATAAATGACACCTACATGAATGGAAACTGACATGAACATACTTGAGTATTTATAAAGTGCAATAAATGTCATCTGTTTATGTCAAGCTGATAAAAGAAATAATATAGATATATACATTTCTATATATTATTTCTCTGACTGTACATTAGAGTGAGACTGATTTTAATTTAACATCATATAAATTCTATGAATTAGATATAAATATAAAAATAGGTTAAACAACATGACACTGACACCTTTTGAAGCTGTTATTAATGTTTATGTAGGCTTATGTCAGCTGTAATGAAGGTGTGTTCTGAAGGCTGTGCTCTCTGGTGATGATAATCAGACAGAAATCACATGACACAAAGGTGGTTCTGTGTTGTTACCCTGCTCCTGCTCTGACCTGCTCACCAAATAGGAGTCATTATAATGTGTCACACTGTGACTTATAGAATAAAACCCTCAGTTATGGTAAATTTAGTAGACAGTTTTGTTACATATGTGACTATAATACATTTAAAGACTTATCAAATCTGCTTTAACACTGAATACTAACTATTATTGTGTATTTAAATTCTTTACCTTTAACATTAATCCTGATGTCTCTGAATTCCCAGAATCCAGTGCTGCACCTGTAGTCTCCCTGATCCTCTTCTCTCAGGTCAGATATGAACAGAGACAGATTACCAGGAGAAATGTTATTAAACAGCTGAAGTCTGCCACGGTAGTGTTCATCATTTAACACGTCAGTCAGAGATCCTGTTCTGAAGGTCATCCAGGTGAATGTCTGAGGTTTGGTGTTCAGGTCAGAGCAGGAGCAGGGTAACAGAACTGAACCTCCTTGGTGTCCATTAAACACCTGATAATTATCACCAGAGAGATCACAGCCTACAGAAACACACATACAAAAACTCAGAATCTACTGAATACTATATGAAGTACAAAGATCAGGACTGAAGCATGGACCCTGGAGCTGTGAGGAGATGATGATACCCACTGCATGGTGAAAAGTCCATGTGAAATATAAGCTGTAGACACAGAGTTTTTTTGGAAGTTGAGTTTAACTGAGAAAAGTATTCATGATATTTGAAAGCTGAGGTTATTCAATCCTTTTTGTATCAAAGCAGTGAAAAGTGATACACAGTTCAGTTCACATAGACCTCTGTTGTGTTCACTGTGTGAAAAGATTTAAAAAAGTGAACACAGTGTTGATAAATGGATGTAACCAAATAAATATACATATATAGGAAGTGAATCTGGTGGCACTGATGAATAACATTATTTAAGGATAATTCATAGGGCTACATGACACCTAAATAAACCTTTCATAATAACTGACATGAACCTAAATCAATATTTATAAAGACATGGATTTAAAAAGTCTTCCTAATGTATCAGCTGATGTACAGACTGTGTTTATCAATGTTAATGTTAAACTGGTATAAACACCTAGTCTAGTGTCTTATGGAGATTTTCTTTGACTGTAAATTAGAGTTTGGTTTTAATGTTTCATGTCATATTAAATTTTATTCTGATCTATCAGATATTAATATAAAAACTGACTCAACAAGCTCAGAGTGACATCTAATGAAGGCTTTATTACTGTTTATGTAGTCATATGTCAGCTGACATGAAGGGATTATACAGGTGTCATGTAGCTCTATAAACACTACAGTGTTATCAGAATTAATCATAGATTAGACTGAGAAATATCACAAATCCAATCCAATTATTACTGTTTATAAGTTGAAAATAACGTCACTCTACGACTCCTAGATCAATTTCTCTTAAGTTATAGTAAATGGAGTAAACATTTTTGTTACATACAGTATGTAATTATAATTCTTTTTTAAGCCTTAACAAGGATGATTTTACATTTAAGATCAAGTTTGTATTAAAATGCTTTACCTTTAACATTAATCTTCATGTCTCTGTATTCCTTCTCAGTGCTGCACCTGTAGTCTCCCTGATCCTCTTCTCTCAGGTCAGATATGAACAGAGACAGATTACCAGGAGAAATGTTATTAAACAGCTGAAGTCTGCCACGGTAGTGTTCATCATTTAACACGTCAGTCAGAGATCCTGTTCTGAAGGTCATCCAGGTGAATGTCTGAGGTTTGGTGTTCAGGTCAGAGCAGGAGCAGGGTAACAGAACTGAACCTCCTTGGTGTTGTGTGATTTCTACCAGGTCATTATCACCAGAGAGATCACAGCCTACAGAAACAAACATACAAAAACTCAGAATCTACTGAATACTATATGAAGTACAATATTTCACAATGAAATTAAGAAAACACACACCTATACACACACACACACCACGTGACTAAAACACACACCTATACACACACACACACACACCACGTGACTAAAACACACACCTATACACACTCACACACACCACGTGAATAAAACACACACCTATACACACACACACACCACGTGAATAAAACACACACCTATACACACTCACACACCACGTGACTAAAACACACACCTATACACACACACACACCACGTGACTAAAACACACACCTATACATACACACACACCACGTGACTAAAACACACACCTATACACACACACACACCACGTGACTAAAACACACACCTATACACACACACACACCACGTGACTAAAACACACACCTATACACACACACACACCACGTGACTAAAACACACACCTATACACACACACCACGTGACTAAAACACACACCTATACACACTCACACACCACGTGACTAAAACACACACGTATACACACACACACCACGTGACTAAAACACACACCTATACACTCACACACCACGTGACTAAAACACACACCTATACACACTCACACACCACGTGACTAAAACACACACCTATACACACACCTATACACACTCACACACCACGTGACTAAAACACACACCTATACACACACACACACCACGTGACTAAAACACACACCTATACACACACACCACGTGACTAAAACACACACCTATACACACTCACACACCACGTGACTAAAACACACACCTATACACACACACACACCACGTGACTAAAACACACACCTATACACACACACCACGTGACTAAAACACACACCTATACACACTCACACACCACGTGACTAAAACACACACCTATACACACACACACACCACGTGACTAAAACACACACCTATACACACACACACACCACGTGACTAAAACACACACCTATACACACTCACACACCACGTGACTAAAACACACACCTATACACACACACACACCACGTGACTAAAACACACACCTATACACTCACACACACCACGTGACTAAAACACACACCTAAACACACTCACACACCACGTGACTAAAACACACACCTATACACACACACACACCACGTGACTAAAACACACACCTATACACACACACACACACCACGTGACTAAAACACACACCTATACACACTCACACACCACGTGACTAAAACACACACCTATACACACACACACCACGTGACTAAAACACACACCTATACACACACACACACCACGTGACTAAAACACACACCTATACACACACACACCACGTGACTAAAACACACACCTATACACACACACACACCACGTGACTAAAACACACACCTATACACACACACACACCACGTGACTAAAACACACACCTATACACACACACACACCACGTGACTAAAACACACACCTATACACACACACACACCACGTGACTAAAACACACACCTATACACACACACACACCACGTGACTAAAACACACACCTATACACACACACACCACGTGACTAAAACACACACCTATACACACACACACACCACGTGACTAAAACACACACCTATACACACACACACACCACGTGACTAAAACACACACCTATACACACACACACACCACGTGACTAAAACACACACCTGTACACACTCACACACCACGTGACTAAAACACACACCTATACACACACACCACGTGACTAAAACACACACCTATACACACACACACACCACGTGACTAAAACACACACCTATACACACACACACACCACGTGACTAAAACACACACCTATACACACACACACACCACGTGACTAAAACACACACCTATACACACACACACCACGTGACTTAAACACACACCTATACACACACACACACCACGTGACTAAAACACACACCTATACACACACACCACGTGACTAAAACACACACCTGTACACACTCACACACCACGTGACTAAAACACACACCTATACACACACACCACGTGACTAAAACACACACCTATACACTCACACACACCACGTGACTAAAACACACACCTATACACACACACCACGTGACTAAAACACACACCTATACACACACACCACGTGACTAAAACACACACCTATACACACACACACACCACGTGACTAAAACACACACCTATACACACACACCACGTGACTAAAACACACACCTATACACACACACCACGTGACTAAAACACACACCTATACACACACACACACCACGTGACTAAAACACACACCTATACACACACACACACCACGTGACTAAAACACACACCTATACACACACACACACACCACGTGACTAAAACACACACCTATACACACACACACACCACGTGACTAAAACACACACCTATACACACACACACACCACGTGACTAAAACACACACCTATACACACACACCACGTGACTAAAACACACACCTATACACACACACACACCACGTGACTAAAACACACACCTATACACACACACACACCACGTGACTAAAACACACACCTATACACACACACACACCACGTGACTAAAACACACACCTATACACACTCACACACACCACGTGACTAAAACACACACCTATACACACACACACACCACGTGACTAAAACACACACCTATACACACACACACACCACGTGACTAAAACACACACCTATACACACTCACACACCACGTGACTAAAACACACACCTATACACACACACACACCACGTGACTAAAACACACACCTATACACACTCACACACCACGTGACTAAAACACACACCTATACACACTCACACACCACGTGACTAAAACACACACCTATACACACTCACACACCACGTGACTAAAACACACACCTATACACACACACACACCACGTGACTAAAACACACACCTATACACACACACACACACACCACGTGACTAAAACACACACCTATACACACACACACCACGTGACTAAAACACACACCTATACACACACACACACCACGTGACTAAAACACACACCTATACACACTCACACACCACATGACTAAAACACACACCTATACACACACACACATACACCACGTGACTAAAACACACACCTATACACACACACACACCACGTGACTAAAACACACACCTATACACACACACACATACACCACGTGACTAAAACACACACCTATACACACACACACACCACGTGACTAAAACACACACCTATACACACACACCACGTGACTAAAACACACACCTATACACACACACACACCACGTGACTAAAACACACACCTATACACACACACACACCACGTGACTAAAACACACACCTATACACACTCACACACACCACGTGACTAAAACACACACCTATACACACACACACACCACGTGACTAAAACACACACCTATACACACACACACACCACGTGACTAAAACACACACCTATACACACTCACACACCACGTGACTAAAACACACACCTATACACACTCACACACCACGTGACTAAAACACACACCTATACACACACACACACCACGTGACTAAAACACACACCTATACACACACACACCACATGACTAAAACACACACCTATACACACACACACACCACGTGACTAAAACACACACCTATACACACACACACACACACCACGTGACTAAAACACACACCTATACACACACACACCACGTGACTAAAACACACACCTATACACACACACACACCACGTGACTAAAACACACACCTATACACACACACACCACATGACTAAAACACACACCTATACACACACACACATACACCACGTGACTAAAACACACACCTATACACACTCACACACCACGTGACTAAAACACACACCTATACACACACACACACCACGTGACTAAAACACACACCTATACACACACACACACCACGTGACTAAAACACACACCTATACACACACACACACCACGTGACTAAAACACACACCTATACACTCACACACACCACGTGTCTAAAACACACACCTATACACACACACACCATATCATCCTAAAGATAGATGTAAATAAAATATAAAGTGTTAAAGCAGTAAGACATTACAGTCTGAACATCATGACTTTCTATTATTCCACTAATGCAGTATTTAAGTTAAAATACAGACATGACTTAGGTGAACAATGGACCAGAACAGACTCCATCATTCAGCTGTTCTGTCAATAGATAAAGGAATTCTCAGCACTAGAAATACTAGTATGGTGATTGACCGTTTTACTCAAGTCCAGTCTCTGAGATAATCTCTGATGATTCCACCCTCAAAGAAATAAGATAGAAAAGTCACCAAGAGCATGAAGTAGACAAGATACAAGCAGCAAGACAGATGAGAGAATGAGACTAAGTACACTAAATACACTAAAGACACTAAGAACTTTTGTCATTTTTTCTAAAAACATCCAGTTTTCTGTAGAAATAGAATGACATATCACCACGACATTTTCTTATAAATTCAGATCAAATTATGATGCAGCCTTAAAGATGTGCCCAAACTTTTGCATAAAACTGTATGTGACTATAATTCATTTAAGGTCTTATCAGGTCAGCATGCACACTAAATATCAACTTTTATTGTGTATTTAAATTCTTTACCTTTAACATTAATCCTGATGTCTCTGTGTTTCTTCTCAGTGCTGCACCTGTAGACTCCCTGATCCTCTTCTCTCAGGTCAGATATGAACAGAGACAGATTACCAGGAGAAATGTTATTAAACAGCTGAAGTCTGCCACGGTAGTGTTCATCATTTAACACGTCAGTCGGAGATCCTGTTCTGAAGGTCATCCAGGTGAATGTCTGAGGTTTGGTGTTCAGGTCAGAGCAGGAGCAGAGTAACAGAACTGAACCTCCTTGGAGGCCATTATAAACATCTTTACTGTTAGCAGAGAGATAACAGCCTACAGAAACAAACACACAAAAACTCAAAATCTATTGAATACTATATGAAGTACAAAAAAAAATTACACTTCAGTACATTTAATTTCAAAATCTTGAAATGTCTCTGTTTTACTACTACTGACTACTTAAGAATTATTAGTATGTGTGAAAAATACATTTTGGGATATTGATCTATATCTTAGTGTTGGTTTGATTAGTAAAGGTTTACAGATGTGAATATAAATATCACAGCTAAGGATGAGAGAAAAAAACAAGTCATGAGGTTGAAGGAATGTTTTCAGTTTGTCATTAAGAGGTTGTGAGATACCCACTGCATCCCCACACTGCTCACAGATCCACACAATTACACTTTTATATAAATAGTAATGAAATTAAAAACATAGAACATATGAGGCTAAACTGGAATTAAAGCTAATAAAAATCAAAGCAATGAAAGTGTTGAACAGTTCAGTCCACATATACCACTCTAGTCAGTTTGGAAAATGTGAACACAGTGTTGATAAATGCATGTAACTAATTGCAGAAAATAACAAGTATCAATATGATGTAATGCAGGGAGTGAAGTTGGTGGTCAAAGCCACAGCAGTGACACCTGGGTAAGGCTAAAGGAGAAATCAGCTGTTTTATTCTATAATTTTATTCATATTTTATAATTTAATTTAAAGATTTTTACTGAATTAATTTAAATGGATTGTGTCAGTTTTGGAAATGTGAACACAGTGTTTATAAATGCTTGTAACTAACGCTAAAATATGATGTAATGTAGGAAGTGAAGGCAGTGGTCAGAGAGACAGCAGTGGTCAGAGAGACAGCGGTGGTCAGAGAGACAGCAGTGACAGAGAGACAGCGGTGGTCAGAGAGACAGCAGTGACAGAGAGACAGCGGTGGTCAGAGACACAGCAGTGACAGAGAGACAGCAGAAAAAAGTTCACACACATCTATTTACAGCTAAGACCAGAGTGAAGAAGTGATGTACAAGTTACAGGAAATAACTTTTCTACTATGCTTTATATGAGTTATTATAGATACATTCAATAAGACAGAGATTGAGATAATGACAGAGACATTATCAAGCATCAGCCAGGTCACTGTGTACAGAGCCAACTAATGTAGAGGACGTTAGGATTGACCGCAGGTGGACCAGTGATTCCCCTCCCCCATGCACCAGAGACTTTTTAACAAGGACACTGACAAGTATTCACAGTTTATAAAACCACAGACACATGAACAACTAGCATTCTCATAGTTCTGCAGAGCCAATGTGAGACACCCAGCATGTCAGAGTGACCACATGACTGTGGTCAGGGCAATGTGGGGGCTGATGGGAGAATGACAACTTCCTCTTTCTCTAACAGGGCATTACATTTTCTTTTTTTCTGTATTTTCTATCTAAGAATGATATAAGTTATAAAATGACACATAGACTCAAAATATTATTCCTGATATTATCCATCAGCACAGAGGCACTATATTGACAAAAGTTTTGGGACATCTACCTTTACATGCACATAAACTTTAATGACACCCCTTTCTGAACCCGTAGGGTTTAATATAGAGTTGGCCCACCCTTTGCAGTTATAACAGCTTCAACTCTTCTGTGAAGGCTTTCTACAAGGTTTGGCAGTTTGAGTAGTTTGACTAAAAGTGCATTTCTGAGGTCAGGGACTGATGTTGGACGAGAAGACCTGACTCGCAGTCTCCACTCTAATTCATCCCAAATGTGTTCTATCGGGTTGAGGTCAGGACTCTGTGCAGGTCAGTCATGTTCCTCCACACCAAACTCACTCCTCCATGTGTTTATGGACCTTGCTTTGTGCACTGGAGTGCAGTCATGTTGGAACAGGAAGTGACCATCCCCAAACTGTTCCCACAAAGTTGGGAGCATGAAATTGTCCAAAATGCCTTGGTATGCTGAAGCATTAAGAGTTCCTTTCATTGGAACTCAGGGGCCGAGCCCAACCCCTGAAAAACACGCCCACACCATAACCCAACCCTCCACCAAACTTTACACCTTTTCTGGATTCACTCACCAAGATACTGACGAGCCACTGCTGTTTCCACCTGCACAGGCTGAGACTCTGAAGAACCCTCACCCTGAAGACAGTACATTTAATAACATATTGTACAATAAACCTTTTGTCTTCTCCACTCTTGGTGTTATTTCTGAGTTTTCAGAGTCCTCAAAAACCCAGCTATAAGCATTACACACTTGGCACAATGCAGTCAGGCAAGTACCGTTCTCCAGACAATTGCCAAACCCAGACTCGTCCAACGGATTGCCAGACAGAGAAGTGTGATTCTTCACTCCAGAGAACATGTCTCCACTGCTCTAGAGTCCAGTGGCTGTGTGCTTTACACCACTGCATCTGACACTTTGCACTGCATTTGGTGATGTAAGGCTTGGACGCAGCTGCTCGGCCATGAAAACCCATTCCATGAAGCTCTCTACACACTGTTCTTGAGCTAATCTTCTGCACAATGTGCTCCTCAGCATGTGCTGACCCCTGATCTGTGATTATACGTGGCCTACCACTTCGTGGCTGAGTTGCTGTTGTTTCCATTTGCTTCCAGTTTGTTATAATACCACAAACAGTTGACTGTGGAATATTTAGTAGTGAGGAAATTTCATGAATGCACAGGTGGCAACCTATCAGGTACCATGACAACCATTCACAGAGCTCTTGAGAGCAACCAAATTCTACAATTTCTACAGATTTTTTACAAATATTTGTAGAAGCAGTCTGCATGCCTAGGGGCTTCATTTTATAAACCTGTGGTCATGGAAGTGATTCAAACACCTGAAATCAATTATGTGGAGGGGTGTCCCAAAACTTTTGGCAATATACTGTATTATACTTACAATAACTCCAGTTAAAATACTTCATCTTTCATGAAAACAATAAAAATTGTTGTTAACATATGCTTTCATGGCATGCACCTTAACTAAATATAGTTAATACATATGTTACATCTTCATTGGGCTACATGACACCTACATAAACCCTTCATAACAACTGACATGAACCTAAATACATATTATATGTAGGATTATATTAGTTGTTTGTTGATATGTTAATGTTTATGTTAACTGATTTCACTGGAACACTGACACATGAAGAACAAACACAGAAACTCCACACAGATGGGAACCTGATCTCAGGACTGAAGCAGGGACCCTGGAGCTGTGAGGAGACGACGCTACACACTGCATCACCACACTGCTCATAGATCCACACATTTACACTTTTGTAGAGATGGGAATGAAGTGAAAAATAGAACACATGGATAAGGATAAAGGAGAAATCAGCTGTTTTTTTCTATAATTTTATTTATAGTTTATAATTTATAAATTTATAATTTATAATTTTAATTTATTAAATATTTTTATTGAATTTATTTTACTGAATTGTGTTAGGTTTGAAAATGTTAATAAATTGTTGATAAAAGCTTGTAACTAATGCTAAAAAATAAAAACTCTAAATATGATGTAATGCAGGAAGTGAAGTTGGAGGTCAGAGAGACAGCAGTGAGAGAGAGACAGCAGTGAGAGAGAGACAGCAGTGACAGAGAGACAGCAGTGACAGAGAGACAGCAGTGACAGAGAGACAGCAGTGAGAGAGAGACAGCAGTGACAGAGAGACAGCAGTGACAGAGAGACAGCAGTGAGAGAGAGACAGCAGTGACAGAGAGACAGCAGTGACAGAGAGACAGCAGAAAAAGGTGTGAAATTCACACACATCTATTTACAGCTAAGACCAGAGTGAAGAAGTGATGTACAAGTTACAGGAAATAACTTTTCTACTATGCTTTATATGAGTTATTATAGATACATTCAATAAGACAGAGATTGTGAGAGATGTAATTCAGTAAATGTGTAAAAACATACACTGTAAGTATTATAGGGATGTAAAATAATCTGACTGTAGAATCCTCCTTATTCATTAGCCCACCTCTCTTCATCAGTACATTTTACACTGAAGTTAATCAGGAAGAAAAAATCCACATGATCAAAGCTGAACAGGTCTAAATAAGGACATTATAACACAAGGCAGGATGTGTACGTTTACCTTGTGTATAAAGATTAACTCTGTCTTTGAACAGATTCATTAGAAGAACATGCTGGTCTTGATATTTACATTTTTAATGTTATTAATTCTCTAAATAATAAACATTCAATAGTGTTTGGTTTGTTAGTTCAGGATCAGAGCTGAACTCTGGCCTACTGTAAACCCAGTCTGGACAGAAACCACATGAACTAAACACAAAGCAGCTGAACTAAGAACTGGCTAATATTCTCTCTCCTTTCTGTAATAGAAAATAGAAAATAACTTCACTCACCTGCAGCCACGTGAAACACGACAGACAAAAGATACAAGCACTTCATCATTACTGATTCTTCTGTACACACACACACCAGTCCCTCAGCGTGAAACACACACACACTCTGACACACTGCCTGAGTGTCTCTCTTTATATACTCTGGTTTTCAGGAAACCACAACAACCACTACGTCATTTCTCATTTTTGAAAACGTATTTCATCACTAATTCCATCACACACATATAGATTCATATAATATATATATATATATATGCTGTAAAGTAAGAATGCTTAAAAAATAGAAATGTTAATAGTTTATTTTCATGAATTTACAAAATGCAAAGGAGGCAAAAAGAAGAAAAATCTAAATCAAATCAATACTTGTGTGACTTCCCTTTTCCTTCAAACCAGCATATAACTAGCATATATGAATGTGTTTGTGTGTGTGTGTGTGTGTGTGTGTGTGTGTGTGTGTGTGTGTGTGTGTGTGTATTTAGCTCTGATGTCCATCAGTATATTCACCAGCAAGTGTGTTTCCTGAGACTTACAGGAAGTGATAAAGACACATTTACCACGTGTGAGCTGAGGAGCACTTAGAGGCTGATCACATGTGATTATAAAAAGTAAGATTCATCATAGGAGTTTAATTCTACTTATTTACATGAGTTAATAGAGTTTAAAATGTTTTTAAAGGTGATTTTATTTCATTATTTATTTATTCTTTTATTACAGTGCTAAGGCTTGGAGACTAAGTGGTGACATCTTGTGCCTCAAAGGCTCTACTACAGCTGATCTACAGATAATTACTCATTAATGATCTAAATCTACATCCAGATTCCTGCAGAAAGAAGAAAGACATTAATGTCTAATGTACACAAAATTATTTTCATTCATTTTAGAAAACATTCTGTTGAATTAAACAGGATAATTTACTAAGTGATGTTTCAGATGCATTTTTTATTAATTATTTCTTTAGTGTAACAGAGAAATGGTTATCAAGAAGAAAAAAAAATCTAAGCAATCAATGATAAACACACTTATAAAGAGGAAACTATCAGGAGAAACAAGACAGCTGTGTACAGGAAATCAGTGGATTACAGAAGGAAGTAAATAAAATGAAGATGTGAGATGCTGGTCCTCTGCTGGTCAGACAGGGAATAGTCTCTAGTGACAAATATGAACATTTCTATTAATATTCTCTATGACTTCTGTGTTAAAAAGCATCTATAAATAGTGTAATACATACATGGTATAATTGGTTAATTATGCTTTCTATTTAAAACACTTTTTTAAATGTGTTAAGTGCATTGAACTAGATTCATTTTGATTAGTTTGATGCACTATTCAAAAAACATACATTTTTACCTCTGTGCACTAACCTGCTAAATACCCTAGTTAAGTTTCAAAGACTGAAATAGTGCTCAGGGGCAGGAATCAAACTTCAGTCTGCGGTGTGAGAGTCAGAAATAACTCCACAGTGCAAAAGACAAAAACAAAATGCAGCTTAACCACAAAGTCATTCAATAAATCCAAAGAAGCAATCCAACAGAAACAGACCTTCTAAGGAAAAGGTAAAAAAATCACAAAAATGGGGGTGAAATCAGCAACAAGGTAACAGCAGCAGCAGCAGCAGCAGCAGCAGCAGCAGCAGCAGCAGCAGCAGCACTTATAATAGGCCCAAAAGTCTGACCTTAACACGACCAATCACCAGGCAACTAAATTAAGAAACACAACAACTTAAATACACACAGGGGAAATGAGACACAGGTGACAGCAATGACACCTTTAACAGACAGAGGGGAAACACATCAGGGGGAAATGAGGACCTCTAGTGTCCAAAACACTACATAACAAGTCCAGACTGTAGTAGTTGAGTATGTTACTATGGTCTAATGATCGCTGGGGAACCAGAGAAAACACGAGTAGGTTTCAGGGAGAAATGTCCATATGACAGTGATATTTATTGCAAATAGTATGTCATACATCAATGTGTGACTTTAATAATGCACACACACACACACACACACACACAGTATCCATCCTTTACATTTTATTATCAATAATGTGTTCTTTATTAACACCTGTAACAGACTATAAGGACATTATGTAAATTACACAAAAGCTAGATTAGAAATCCACATTCAATCCAGTCCAGTTCAATAATCCTCCTTCTTTTATTTTTACCCAAAGTCTTTAAAAGACAGAAAGAAGAACTTCTATAGCAGTCTTCTTACACAACAGCATGATGGCAAAAGCTTTTCTAGAGCATTTGTTTTTTAACCTGATATAACAATGTTACACATCAGATATAAAAATATCAAATACACTTAAAATATAATTATCAAGATTATTCATCAGCAATTTTTCTATGGATTAAAATTGAATGCAGAACAATACTCTTAGCTGAAATTAGTAACTGTAACACATACATACATATGCCAGAATCTGCTATATGGGTGATTCTCACAAAATCTTGGTTTTAAAAATTTCAAACATGAAAATTTTGAAAAAGCTTAAATTAACTTTTTTTTCAGACATTAAGAACAAAGTCTGGAGTTTTTGTGAACATTAATTTAAAAACTTTTATTTACCATGTAACACCTTTTTGAACATAATTTCCAAAATAAGTCCTAAATAAATCTCATTACCGCAACACTGTGAAAACATTAACACTGATAGAAAAGCAAATACATTTTCACAGTTTTAAAAATGGATGATTAATAGTCATGCACAGTTACTTCAAGTTCTGAAATAATATTTCATTTTAATTTAACAGTTTTTAAAATTTTGACTGATTTCTCTCGTTACCGCACCACCGTCCACAATTTACAACCATTTTTTCTTTATATTTTGAAGAAACCTGACATTTTTTCAAAATGATGTGACAAACCTGAGAGAACATCATTTTAAGATTCTGCACATGCATTTAAAATCAAAGTACTATATTTCTATTCATTAAATTAACATCTAATAAACATGAGTTTCTGTAATGATGTATAGGTTTCGGTAAAGAGGTTAATTATTTCGGTAATGATAATAACTATACTAGTCTGAGATTTATACTGAGACTTGTGTACTAGTCTGAGATAATGCAGAAAGAAACAGATAATATTTCCACAATCATGCATTCAAGTTCAAAACAGTTTTATTGTCCAGTGCTTCAAAAATACAAAAAACAAAAATAAAAAAAAATTAAGAAAAACATTAAAACAGGAATAAACATTTCAACGTTTACCTAAAAAACATGAAGCATTTTACCATGGCACTAAAAAAATAACTGACCACTGTCTTTTCTTTGCTTCTTAGTCAGCGCTTCAGTTTTCTTTATTTTTCCAGTTTGTTTTTGTTTTTGATTCCTGGAAGCGGAAAGAAAGCATTACATTAAATTAGTCTCATAACATGCGGAAAAAATATTTTATGTGTACATCATCATATAGTATAGACTTGATGCTTACTCTGTGTGTGTGTGTGTGTGTGTGTATACTCTCATGTACATTTCCTAACACTGTAGGGTGTTTATTGCTAATTACCCCTGCTGTAACATCTCCAAACCTAACCTCTCTCTCTCCCTCTTCTGTACTCCTCCAGCAGTTCTGGGTTTCTGTAGAATTTTTCCCTGAACTTTGTCACCCTGACCTTTGCTAAAGCTTTTTTTCACACTTGCTGATTGTCTACAATGAAACAAATCATAAAGCAAAATATCAACATTTAGGAAATTTGAAATTAATATTAAATTCCTAAGAGATATTTAAAGTTCTCTTTACCACAACTGGCCTTAAATGGTTGCGGTGTATGAGAATGGTGTTGCGGAGGATGAGGTGCCTCAGGATGTTTTGCTAACAATAGAGAAGCCATGATGGCTTTACTAATTTTTTCTTAATGCATATAATTAGACCTTAATAAAGTACATTTTCATAAAAAAATTGTAAATCTAAAAATTTTCGAAATGTAGAAAACTTCCTGTTTGGGTAATGAGAATCAAACAGTCGTGTTAACATTCTGACAGTAGAATATTTAACATTTACCTGGAGAGATATAAAGGATGATCTTACCTGGTCACCATCTTGAAGTAACTGTCCCATGTGCTCCATCACTCATAATCAAACTCTATTTCCATTCTGTATGTGTGTTTAAACAGTCCTCAAAAAGTGTTGTGGAGGATGAGAACATCAGGCATGGACACATCATTTTCCTATTTTTTTTCATAATTATTATACATCAATATGCAGTAAAAAAAATTCTGTCATCTAGAATAATCTAGTAGAATATCCATTTATTTTTTTCTACATTTTTTTATGTTAATTTATTTAAAACACACATTCAGACACAGCCGGATACGTTGCGGTAATGAGAATTTCAGCAGAAAATGCAGTAAAATAGAAAAATAATTCATTCTCATGTTGAAATTCCACATTGTGCAAGGTAGAGGACAGTACTGTCTTTATTCTGATTTTTTTATATTACTAAATTACACATTTTATATTTAAATCATTAATGCCGTGGTGTTTCAATGGTTTCGTGAGAATCACCTGGCTAATAACTTCTGTGTACATTAAGTGATGTACATGAAACCTTAGGATTATGTCAAGCATAGAAAGCTGATCACAGAGATATGACAACTGTGAGTCTCTGTCATAGCGCCACCAACTGGCAGCAGGAAGTGTGTCACCTTTTGAAATCTCTAATATTTTGTCCCTTACTTTCACCTGATTTGGTTCAAAATCAGTCAGAATAATGTCAGGACAGGGCTGATGTGAAACTGTGAGGGAATTTTTGATACCTTGAATCGTGTTACTATGGCGACGATTTACATGAGAACATAATAGGAGAAAATGAATCTTCTCATATAATATATATATAATATATAATATTTCACATATAAAGTGCAAATGTTTATGAGAAAGTCCAGTGTGGCTGGTCCCTGGGCGTGGCACAGGGCTGTCACAGCGCCCCCTGGAACTGTGTCAGAAATATAGCTGCACAGCTCATATTCACTTTCACGTATATGCATGAGACCCGGTATACATTTAGATCTCACTGAGCTTAATGACGTTCATCCACCTGTCATGGGATCTGCTTAACAGGAAGTCAGTTATTTTGGGATGTTTGAAAAACGCCCCCAATGGAATTTGATATACTCTTCCTAGGGGATTTATATGATTTTGACCAAACAGGGTCCAATATGATCTGAAGACATTGAGGATCTAAAATTGAGAAGGGATTCCTGATATCTCAAACGGTTCAGCCATGAGGAGCCCTTAAACTGATGGTGAATAAAAGGAAACAGGAAGTGGCTAATAACTTTGGTGTATATTGAGTGATTTACATCAAACTTCAACTTTATGTTAAGAGAAGAAAGCTGATCACATGGACATGACTACTGTGAGTCTCAGTCATAGCGCCACCAACTGGCAGCAGGAAGTGTGTCACTTTTAGAAATCTAATGTTTTGTCTCTTTCTTTCATGTGATTTGGTTGAAAATCATTCAGAATAATAGCAAGACATGGCTGATGTGAAACTGTGAAGGAATTTGTGATATTGTGAATGTTGTTGCTATGGTGAGGAGTTTTTTTTAAAACATGGCTTAATGTTCACAATTTATATACACAGAGTCAACCAAAAAATGTATATATACTTCAGGAAAAGAAAAACAGTATGATGTATATTATGTTAGTATAAAATTAATAATATTATCATAATATCATCATAAGACAAATTCCTAGTACTGTAAAGTGCTCCTTGCTGACCCTTTGCTGTACCTGGCAATAAAACTTTTTCTGATTCTGATTCTGATATACACTATATTGCCAAAAGTATTCGCTCACCTGCCTTGACTCGCATATGAACTTAAGTGACATCCCATTCCTAATCCATAGGGTTCAATATGACGTCGGTCCACCCTTTGCAGCTATAACAGCTTCAACTCTTCTGGGAAGGCTGTCCACAAGGTTTAGGAGTGTGTTTATGGGAATTTTTGACCATTCTTCCAGAAGCGCATTTGTGAGGTCACACACTGATGTTGGACGAGAAGGCCTGGCTCTCAGTCTCCGCTCTAATTCATCCCAAAGGTGTTCTATCGGGTTGAGGTCAGAACTCTGTGCAGGCCAGTCAAGTTCATCCACACCAGACTCTGTCATCCATGTCTTTATGGACCTTGCTTTGTTCACTGGTGCACAGTCATGTTGGAAGAGGAAGGGGCCAGCTCCAAACTGTTCCCACAAAGTTGGGAGCATGGAATTGTCCAAAATGTCTTGGTATGCTGAAGCGTTCAGAGTTCCTTTCACTGGAACTAAGGGGCCAAGCCCAGCTCCTGAAAAACAACCCAACACCATAATCCCCCCTCCACCAAACTTTACACTTGGCACAATGCAGTCAGACAAGTACCGTTCTCCTGGCAACCGCCAAACCCAGACTCGTCCATCAGATTGCCAGATGGAGAAGCGTGATTCGTCACTCCAGAGAACGCGTCTCCACTGCTGTAGAGTCCAGTGGCGGCGTGCTTTACACCACTGCATCCGACGCTTTGCATTGCACTTGGTGATGTATGGCTTGGATGCAGCTGCTCGGCCATGGAAACCCATTCCATGAAGCTCTCTGCGCACTGTTCTTGAGCTAATCTGAAGGCCACATGAAGTTTGGAGGTCTGTAGCGATTGACTCTGCAGAAAGTTGGCGACCTCTTCGCACTATGCGCCTCAGCATCCGCTGACCCCGTTCCGTCAGTTTACGTGGCCTACCACTTCGTGGCTGAGTTGCTGTCATTCCCAAACACTTCCACGTTCTTATAATACAGCTGACAGTTGACTGTGGAATATTTAGGAGCGAGGAAATTTCACGACTGGATTTGTTGCACAGGTGGCATCCTATCACAGTTCCACGCTGGAATTCACTGAGCTCCTGAGAGCGACCCATTCTTTCACAAATGTTTGTAAAAACAGTCTGCATGCCTAGGTGCTTGATTTTATACACCTGTGGCCATGGAAGTGATTGGAACACCTGATTCTGAATATTTGGATGGGTGAGCGAATACTTTTGGCAATATAGTGTACATCCAGATTTCTGCAGAAAGAAGAAAAAAGGCCTTTACTGTCTCTAATTAATGAACAGGTTAATAATAATAATAATAATATTTTCCTTCACATATCATGCTCGGAATTTGGATTAAGTTTTAAAGCTATATGTGACGATGTAAAATGTTAAAAGTCCTCTATAAATATCATTCTGTTGAAGGAAACAGGGCAATTTACTAAGTGATGTTTATGTTGCATTACTTTACTTTTTTCCTCAGAGGAAGTTTATAACTGGTAATAAAATGATGTTCAAGTCAAGTTTGAGAAATATTCATCTGCAGCATCTATATTGGGTTTTTCGGGAGACTCCACTTCAGCTCCTCACCAGGTTGAACATTTCCCACTCCTCACTTCCTCCTCACTCAGTCCTCACTCTGTGTTCACTCCATTGTGAAATTTGTGCGTAATTACCGCTTCATTATACATTATACATTTTGTTTGAAATATCAGAAACTTCTGTGCAGAAGATGCATTCAGTGTAAGATAAATACACAATACTAGGAGAAAAACATCAACATGCATTTATTGGAGCTGTAATATTAGCCCAGGACAATAAATTATCATTTAGCTCACTTTTGGGGAAAAAGTGAAGTTAAACTAGTTAAACTGAAAAGAAATAAATTGCCAAATAAAAAAATAATTAAAAAAAAAAACCTAAATAAAAAATAGTATTATCTTCTCTTTTAACAAACTTTGAAATTAACCTTTAACTGGAACTATAATTCTCTGAACAGAAAAAAGTTGGTTATAATTAGTTTCTGTTTCTATGCAGTATTTTATATTCATTAGAATAAAGAATTACACACACACATACTTCTATCAGTTTATAGTCACTTTTATTGTACTTTTAAAGGTATTTTCAGTTAGAGTTGACATTATAACAGCTACCCTGCTGAAAAATCCAGCCTGATTTGACCAGTTTTCAGATACCAAAACACAGTCAGACATTTACAGAGGTAAATGTTCATAGAATCGGTGAAATATAAATGTACACATTTATGTAAAAGTAAATGTAGAAATTTATGTAAAAGAAAATGTAGAAATTGATGTAAAAGAAAATGTAGAAATGTATGTAAAAGAAAATGTAGAAATTGATGTAAAAGTAAATGTACACACTGCATGCTGAGCACACTGCTCTACTCCCTGTTCACACATGACTGTGTTCTGCTGCATGACTCCAACATCTTTATCAAGTATGCAGATGATACCACAGTGGTTAGTCAGATCAGCAACAATGATAAATCAGCCTACAGAGAGGAGATCCAAAGCCTGTCAGCATGGAGTTCAACAAACAACCTTACCCTCAATGCTAAAAAGACATAACAGCAGCAGACACTCCCCTGTCTAGATCAACGGGTCTGAAGTAGATCATGTCTCCAGCTTTAAGTTCCTGGGCTACTACATCTCTAAGGATCTGTCTTTGCGTCAGAACAAAACTCTTACTTCCTGTGAAGACTGAAAAACCTTCACCTATCCCCCAAGATCCTGACCAGTTTTTACCGCTGCATCATTGACAGCATCTTGATGAACTCTATCACAGTGTGGTATGGCAGCTCCACAGTGTGTGAAAGGAAATCACTGCAAAGGGTGGTGAAAACCGACCAACGCATCATCAGCACCCAACTACCTGTCATTGAGTCTCTTCACCACAGTAGATGTCTGAGCAGAGCACACAAAATCATCAAGGTCTCCTCCCACCCGAGTCACAATCAGTTCAACCTCCTTCCATCCAGGAAGAGATACAGGACCATCCACACCAGAACCAGCAGGTTCAGGGCCAGTTTTTCCTCACAACCATAAATCTACTGAACTCTACACTGCACCACTAGGACTCTCATGTCTCACTAACACTTCTGTTCCACTCTGTACATTCTGATAGATCTTCTCCACACTGGTGTACAGTCATGTTGGAACAGGAAGGGGTCATCCCCAAATTGTTCCCACAAAGTTGGGAGCATGAAATTGTCCAAAATGTCTTGGTATGAAGCTGAAGCATTAAGAGTTCCTTTCACTGGAACTAATGGGCCGAGCCCAACCCCTGAAAAACAAACACCTGAATTCAATGATTTGGAGGGGTGTCCCAAAACTTTTGGCAATATAGTGTAGCTGTTGTAGGTTTATATGCTCTTTAGAAAAACACATTCAGTCCAGGCAGATTCAACAATTCCTTCTGTGTTTATTTTTACTCAAGTTTACTAAGTTACTCAACTTAGAAAGTCACAAACAAGAACTTCTACAGCAGACTATTTACACAAAAGCCTTCTAGAGCATCCATCCATCCATTGTCTACACCCGCTTATCCCTAATTAGGGTCACGGGGGTCTGCTGGAACCTATCCCAGCACACATAGGGCGAAAGGCAGGGGTACACCCTGGACAGGTCGCCAGTCCATCACAGGGCCACACATAGACAGACAACCACACACACTCACACTCACTCCTATGGGCGATTTAGAATTACAAATCAACCTGATGTACATGTTTCTGGACTTGCAAAAACATGTACTGGAGAACATGCAAACTCCACACAGAAAGGCCCGTGTCTGTTCGAACCCGGGACTCAAACTCAGGACCTTCTTGCTGTGAGGCAACACTGCTAACCACTAAGACACCGTACTGCCCCCCTTCTAGAGCATTCATTTCTTAACCTGATATATAGTTGTTCTCAAAAGTTTGCACACCCTGATAGAAACTGTAAAACATTGCCATTTATTTGGAAAATATGACTGATAATGCCAAAGATTTTTTTCTTATTTAAAGTAGTGGTCATTAATTATCACATAGTTGTCTGAACCCTTTTTAAAACCTAATGATAACTGAAATCACTCAAACAACCCTGATCAAAAGTTTACATATCCTTGAATGTTTGGCCATGTTATAAAGACACAACCTCGAGACAAATATGGGCTTCTCTGGGGGAAAAAAGTGGTGGTGTTGTTTCAAGGAGCAGAATAAGGAGACACCTGAACACAAATGACCAGCATGGTCGAGTTGCCAGGGGAAGGCCATTACTGCACCCATGCCACAAAAAGGCCTGCTTTCAGTACGCCAGACAGCACCTAGACAAGCCTCTGGAGCAGTCATTTGGAGTGATGAAACCAAAACTGTACTTTATAATCACAACTATAAACACTATGTTTGGAGCGGAGTCAACAAGGCCTATGGTGAAAAGTACACCATCCCCACTGTAAAGCATGCTGGTGGATCTCTTCAGTTATGGGTCTGTGTGAGCTCCAGGGGCAAAGGGAAGTTAGACAAAATTGATGGCATGATGAATGCAGCATGTTATCAGAAAATACTGGCAGACAATTTGCATTCTACAGCAGAAAAGCTGCACATGGGACGCTCTCGGATGTTCCAACATGACAATGATCCAAAGCACAAGGCCAAGTTGACCCTCAAATAGCTACAGCAAAAAAAAAGGTGAAGATTCTTGAGTGGCCATTTTCTCCTGACCTCAATATCATTGAGCCACATTGGGGAGATCTTAAACATGTAGTTTGTGCAAGGCAACCAAAAAAATTTACAGGAACTGGAAGCATTTTGACAAGAAGAATGGGCAGCTATACCACCTGAGAGGATTAAGGACAAGACAATTTTGATGTAGGGGACAAAACTGAAAATCTGACAACACTGGACGTTCACATTATTATTAATATTATTACTACATTTGAATGTAATTAAATGCAATAACACATAGCTTCATACTGTTCAGGATCTGTATTCTTCATGAATGTATCTTTCATGCTTTGTGATGCTGGTCTGTAATTGTCATTTAATATGTGATGTTTTAAAAGTCAAAGCAAAACAAGATATTGTGATGTTTCAACAAGCAGAGTGTATTTTTGACTTTTACAAATCAAAATTGGGTCAAAATCACCATAAATTGCCTTTAGGATGGTTTTGCTAACTTGTTAAAAAAACAAAAATTAATAATAGATGAGGATGACAGGGTGGCCAACATCATGACAGGGTTTACAAAGTTTTTAAAAGGTGGACTAGAAAATAATAGGGACATCAAATCAAAACCAGAACAAACAGAAAGCCTTAAACAATATAAAGAATTATTTTAGGAATTAATTATATAATCAAGAAAGTTACTAAGGTATGTACTGTATTTGTATATGTAAAGCTTCACTGAAGAAAGATAAAGTGGGGTTTGGGACGTCACAGGGTTCATCATTCGGTTTCTTGAAAGGGCAGTTACCCCATAATAACAGGGTGGACAGTAATGTTAAGTTGTCTTTATTTGTCACATATACATTACTGCACAGTGAAATTCTTTCTTCACAAATCCTATCCTTGGAGGGTTTCATCACCTGACAGCCCCGTATGCTAAGGCAATGCAGTCTGAGCCGGAAACAGAAAAGATGAGTTCACCTTTCGAGTCTCCGGGTTCAAGTCATTCATTCATCACCTGACAGCCCCGTATGCTAAGGCAATGCAGTCTGAGCCGGACACAGAAAAGATTAGTTTACATAACAAGTCTTTGGATTCACGTTGTTCGTTCTTGTAATGTGACTGCTTCCCGTCTCAGTATCTTATGACAAATACAATATTACATTAGTATTATTGACTTTATAAGGTATTAAATTATAAAACTATAAGATATCATAAAATCATCAAAATATTTGTGCAATAAACATTTTCTGAAAAATAATAATTGTCAGTCTCCTTTATTATTGCTTAATATTTCTTGAGGATATGTGTGGTGTGTGAGGGTTTTTTAAAAAAAAAATAAAAAATCCACATTTTACTTGGAAATGCTAATTTGCCTGTTCTGTCTTTATCTGTAAACAAATACTACTTATTAAAATAAACTAAACCTGCAAACACAAAGTACCTATTGTTGTTTATTTTGCCACCAATTGTGCATTTGCTGGTATAATACTGATAACTCATAAACTCATAAATGACACAGGGGCATAACAGAAAAGCAAATAACACTATTAATGTGAATAATTAATATTAGTTTCATACATTAAGGTTATGTTTAGGTCAGATTCTATATTATTAAATAACTGCATATGGATTAAAAAAAACAACACTCAGATTTATGCATGAATTTATACATTTCTATTTTCTACACTGCAGGGTTAGCTGATGTTTATTCAGATAAATAATACAAAGAATAAATAAACAAACAGTAAGTTAATAAATAAAATAAAATAAAAAGTAAGTAGATAAGAAAGAAAGAAAGAAAGAAAGAAAGAAAGAAAGAAAGAAAGAAAGAAAGAAAGAAAGAAAGAAAGAAAGAAAGATTTTCCCTAATGAAGTTTAAAGCATTAACCAACTCTTTATTAAAACATTTAGTGTTATGGAAAAGAAGCATAATGACAGATATTCACACATTTATAGTCTGTAGGAAATAAAAAGCTATAATGCATCACGTAACAGTAAGAGTAAAAAAAACTGTAAGGATGTTTGAGAATGAACTCATTTCTGTATCCAATAAAGCGGTCATGCCACGGTACAAACCCGAAGACTCGAAAAATGAACTAATCTTTTCTGTTTACTGAGCTTATGCGATGTTGCGCACGCGCAGTCAACACAAAATGAACGAGTCACTCCCCGAGACGACTCGATGTTCTCGAGTCATGGGAAAGATTCGTTCAAAATGAACGAATCGTTCGTGAACGACACATCACTAGTTGGAATCAGGTACAGCTTCTGCTTGGTTGGAATGAAACCTGCCCCCACACCGGCCCTTTCTGGATAACATTGGACACCCCTGATTTAGAGTACAAAGTCACAGGGGTAGGTAAAGTCAATCCTGGAGAGCCGCTGTCCTGTAGATTTTAGCTTCAACCCTAAGACGAAGAAGAAAAAACAAAACAAAACATACCTGTCTATAGCCTTAGTATTCCTGAAGACCTTGATTAGCTTGTTCAGATGTGCTTGATTAAGGTTGGAGCTAAACTCTGTAGGACAGTGGCCTTCCAGGACCGACATTACCTATCTTGGTATAGCTCAATTTATACACAAATTATTTCTGTGCTGAATTAACATGCATGCAATGCAAAAAAAAAAAAAAAAATTAATGCTATACATGGTATTAGAATTTTTAATAATGTTCTTTTCAATTTTACATCACTGATTTGACAACAATTACTGTATCAGTGAGTAAAGTGTGTATACATTTATATATTTTTTTTTTCTTTAAAAAGTGATAAATAGCATGGATCATGAGATGATGGGGTAAAGGGGCTTTGCATAGGGCCCAAAAATTGGGCTAATGCTAGTAAAGTATCAGTTGTCCAACTGATATCAATACAGCCTGAATTATTCTAATCAACAGAAGCCATTGTTAGTCACATTGTTTCTGCACAAAATCACTGGAAATGTGGACAATAAACATGTTTGTTTAAGGAAAGTGGAGAAAATAGAGTCAACTTGAACTCACATGCATCACAGTATTGTGCGGTGTGCCCTTTAAGAGACTGATCACTCGTAACATACAGTACACTAAGTGACGATTAGGTAGGAGAATTTTGTAATGGTGTAATGCGAGCCACGATGGATGATAAGTTTGCTGTGCGCTTTTGTTATAATTTTGTCCTTTATTTTTATTATTTGTAACGCAAGAAAGAGTTGAACCCTCATGTATGAGAGGAGCGAGTTTGCCTGTGCACCTGCCATTAAACGTGTGGATTACAGACTCTTCGCCTTCGAGCTTTCATTTTTCCTGGAAGTAACGAGTTATCTGGGTCAGAGCGTTACACAGTGTTATTTAATCTTCTTTATAAATGACAAAATCACTTTTTTTTTTTACTTAATTGTTTGGATGAAATCAATTCGACACTCCCCGTCTACTCTAAACAATGTTTTGGTTCCGAACCGACTCTTTCGGCTCCCATGCAAATTGGTCACATTTGACAAGTGAAAATTATAATTGAATGGCAGACGGCATCACGTTACTTCATCTGTTTCAGTGATAGAGGCTGTGACAAAAGTTGTGCAAAAATGAGCACGTAGTGTGAGGCATTTTTATTTGAACAAAATTCATACGTAAGTTAAAATAAAAAGCTTAAAGAAATGGCGGCTGCTGATGACGTAACCTCTTTATTGCGTAAAAGAACTGAGCATATCCATAGCAACTCTGAACCGAAGAGTCTCATTGATGATCAAGAGCGCAAACAAGCGAGCTACCAAGATGGCTTCTTGCGATATTGAGGTAAGTTTTTCCAAACCGAACATCTTTTACATCGACGTTAATAATTAACTGATAATTAACGTGACCGCTTGCTAAGTCACAGAGCGCTAAGTTAGCAATACAGACCGCTATAAAACTCGCCGTTTTTTTCCGACGGGGCTAAATATTTAGTGTAATCCAAACCTAGCGGATTGTCTCATCTGATTAATCTCTTATGTCTGAGAAAACTGAATTGCTTTGTGTATTTTTTTAAACCGTGTTTATGTGAAGTTATGTGCTTTTCTGTCGCCGTAGCGCGCGCTCTGTCCCCTGCTGTGTTTAGACGGATTTCCTTACAGGACATTTCGGGGTTTTTTTTTTCATTACACAAGGAGTAATAAGTTTGTTTTCTGGGGTTTTATTTTAAATCTGTAAGGCTTTGTGTCATCTTTGTGAAATCAGTGTATGAAAATGAACCCCTTAGGAGCACAAATGAATCGTATTGTATGGAATCGGCTCATCGTTTGATTCCTCGATTCCCAACATTTCTGAATAAAGAATCGTCAACTACTTTTAGTTATAACCTTTTCATAAGCTATACACTGTGTTTCATAAGCTATTCACTGTTTACCTTCACAATGCCATGTGGAACCAGTGCAGTATCATTTTCAACTAATGAATGCCATGTTTTTCTCATTTCAGAGCAATTTCACAAAAAATAAAATGACTTCTAAAAGAAGCTTACAAGGCATTAAGCCTTGCCACGTTTTAGGTGTGAGCAAAGGCGTAAGAAACAACCTGCTGTTTCAGGATGAGGAAACTCTGATTTTTCCAGGTGGAAACCATTGTGTCAGTTACAACATCCCTCAGCAACACCAAGAGTTTCTTTACAGTAAGTCTGCTGAGAGCTTCACTTCCTGTTGTACCTTTTTAAAAACAACCTAAGCACTGACAGAAAAACTGGTACCACAAAGAGACATACCTCTTCCCTAAAGTACAGTGTAAATTTACCCTCAAACATACAGTTATGTACGTTTGGGGTCTAACTGTTGCATAGACTTTGTACAAAATCAAAAGGAAATGCATTTCAGTTAGGGAACAAATTACCATTTTACTGTAATGACTCTGTTAGGTCTTAAATCATCCTTATTTGTAGTTGAAGTAGTCTTTGAATCTGTTTTAATTAAAATCATTCAGTCCTCCTAATCAAATGTTACTCCACAGGTGCAGCGAAAAGCAAGAGCTTGCGGGCCCTGGCTTTTAGCCCTGATCGGCGCTACCTGGCCGTGTCGGAGTGTGGTAAATGGGCCTCCATTACCATCCTTGACCTGAAGGACAAGAAACACTCCAAGAAAAAAGTTCTGAAGGGCAGCGACTATGGCGTGCAGGAGTTTGTCTGCATGGCATTTTCGGCTGACTCGGAGTACCTGCTAGGCCAGGCTGGGGGACCCTCATGGACCCTCTACTGCTGGCAGTGGAAGAAAAAGGAGCTCATCGCGTCTGTGCAGATCAAGACACCAGGCGATATCATTCAGGTAGAAATTTTGAAGGTCTTGCAGTTGTGAGTGAAGACAAGTGAACTTTGTAATACCAAAGATGCTTTTCCATTAAAAACATGGATACAACTGGCAGAAAATAAAAATGAGACGTTTCATTGATCCAATTGCTGGTGCATACAGGAAAGGAAAAGGCTTAGATCATGGTCATGAATCTGCTATATCATCTGGTCAAACCTCAACACTGAGTGTTCTCTTTTCTCAATCCCAGGTCAGCTTTAACCCCCAGGATATGAAACAGGTTTGCGTCACCGGAAAGGGAGTTTTCAGGATCTATGAATTCAGGAGGGGCGCCCTGAAAATGGCGGACTCATATAAGGTGGAGAAGATGAACATCCTGTGCCACACGTGGATGTCTAGCGACTCCATTATTGCAGGAACTGAGGCAGGGCAACTGCTAATTTTGAAATCCAAACGCCTGCAAAGGATGGGGAAAGCATGTGAGAGGTAACAGCACAGAGGGAGAGAGAGATGCAAAGATCCTCTCCAACACCTTTTCCTTGTTCTGAAGATCTGTTTTTATCTTTGTAACGCTTGTATCATCCTACAGCTTATAATAAAATACGGTATCATTTTTATTGTATTTTTACCAAATCATGATGATCTACATTCTCTCCCTTGACAGACAAACGGATTCATCTTCATCTCCGACAGCTATACCACAGACAGCTATCACTGCCATCTTGCCCTACTCTGACGGCTTCATCTGTTCAGATGGGCTGGGAGTAGTTAGCCTGTATGAGAAGATCCCGGATAAAGACAACTACAGGAAGACAGTGACATTAAGAGTGAGTAATTGATATTTAACATTCTGCAGAAGCTTTTATGCTACACAACTCACAGGTGAGGTAAATGTGAAAGTTTATGGGTAAGGGTCTTGCTCAAGATCCCACCAGTGGCTCTCTGGCAATGCTGGGATTTGAAACAGCAGCCATCTTTAGGACTTGCCTAAACCTTAGCCATAATTCATTTTGTGTGATTCAAATGGTTATTTCAACTCAGCTCTAAAACGAGCAGAGAGGGGTATAGAGATGAACTTGTATAATCACAATATCTGATATACTAGTAGTGTTAAAGCATGTGGTGTATGCTCTAAAGTACAGTTCTACAGGATGTTATTCTGACACTCTGTACCCGTTGTGAGGCTGAGCACCAGTGGGTATAAGCACTAAGAGCTGTTTTCCTCTGTTCTGCAGATTCCTGTGGACCCATGCAGCAACAAGCCACTTCAGGCGATTACCTCGATGTGCATTAGTCCATCAGAGGAGGCGCTGGCCATTAGCACAGACCAAGGCCAGCTCTACCACATCAGCCTCAATTCAGAGGAGCTTATTAAGGTAACACAGCAACAAACAGTAATGTACAGTAATAAGGAAAGCCTTTCACTAAAAAATTTACTGACTTCTGCTTCTCCATTGCTTCCTTTTTCAGAATAAGAAGACCCAGTTCATGCACCTGTCTCAGTCTTTTCACTCGGGGAGCATCACAGGTCTGTCCGTATGTGCGACGAAACCCCTCATGGCCACCTGCTCCAATGACCGCACCATACACATCTGGAACTACCATAAAAAGTAGGAGAAAAAATCATGTTTGTTAGTAAAAATGTTTGGTACTCCTCAATACTCAATCAGTACTTGATACTCAATCAATCAGAATACTGATCGTCATCAGATGCGGCTATCAAAATATCCATAGGGCTTATTTACTGTGTGAAAGATTTCTGACTGTATGGACTTTTTCTGCAGGTCTCTGGTGCAGTTCAAGCAGTTTGAGGAAGAGCCGCTCAGCGTCTCGATTCACCCGAACGGCCTTTTCGTCCTGGTGGGCTTCTCCACAGAAGTCCACCTCATGAAAATTTATTATGACGACCTGCACACTGCCCAGACGTTCCCCATAAGCAACTGCACCGAGGTGGGTTCTAACTGACCTGACCTTAGTGTTATAATGTTTTTTTTATATTTGAAATCTGTGTGTTTTTCCAGAAACTGTGTGTAGAAGTAGTGAGTCAAATAAAGCATGTGTGTGTCTACAGTGTGTGTTCAACCACAATGGTAACAAGTTCGCCGCCATCATTGGAAAAATGATCCACGTTTATGACATCAGAACACAGAAAAAACTGGACCTGAGCGGTCATCATCAGCAAGTCAGTATAAATAGTGTTTCATAAACATTTTGATCACAGATTTAATATTTTTTTTAATCACTGAACCATAATGAAGACTGTTAATAAATATCAGTGACCTCAATTCCCTGTTCTGACCCTTCAGGTGCAGTCTTTGAAGTGGAGCGACGATGACCGTCGCTTGGTGTCATGTGGGATGGACGGCACTGTATTTGTGTGGGACGTTCTGACCGGCAATGCGGTGATTAGGAACGAGACAGCGTCTTGCTTCGCAGATGTGGCATTCTCGCCTAACACCGGGAGCGTCCTCGCCGTAGGCCGCAGCCATCTTCAGGAGATCAGTGATGAAGGGGCAAGTCCAAAAAAAACATATCATATGATTGTTTAGATAAAATTACAATCACAGCAGTTCAACTGCAAAACATAGAAACTCTGTGTAAACTCTATATCTAAAATAAAATTTTATTTTAGTTATATAGCACCTTTAACAGTGGACACTATCCCATAGCAGGATTTTTTATCACCATGCTCTTATCATGGTTTTCACACTGTGATCCTGAAGCCGTGTTTCTCCCTCTATATGTGTATGGACAGAATAATAAAATTCACTTGATTTGCTTGTGTTTTTGTTTGCATTTAGGTCCTATATGAAATGGCCTCAGATGGTGGGGAATACACGGCTGTCTCCATGACTCGTTCGGGCAGAACAGTCTTCATTGGCACCTCAGCTGGTACTGTCAGGGTCATCGATTACCCTTTTGATAAAGAGAAGACCTGGAAAGAATATCAGGCCCATTCTGGTCCCATCACCAAAGTACGTGTGTGTCTTAGGAATGATGATATGCCATGATAATGAAAACTGAAATAGTTTGATGTGTATACTGTCGATAATGATGATAGAAATTGTAGGAGACACTGACCAAATAAGCATCCTGATACCAGAAAATAACGGCCAAGGAAGAACACTGAGTGATTTATTCAGCTAATGATGGTTATATCTGTTCTTGGTGCTTGAATGAAATTTTCCATCCAATTCAATATTTTTTCTTCATTGTTTGTGTAGATGGTCGTCACACCTGGTGATCAGTACCTGCTGACTGCCTCTAAGGACGGCTGCCTTTTCGTCTGGTCGATTATTGACCAGAATGGACAGACCATTGAGAAGGTCAAAGAATTAGACTACACTGGCGTGGTCTTATGTGAAAAGGAATTCCTGGATAAACAGGTAAATATGACCAAGCCATAAGCTATATGATCCTTCCAAGTGAAGGAATGCTGTTTCACTTAGAGTAGTCCTTACTATAGAAACCACAATATATTAGAACAGGTGCCTTAACAGATACTTGTACGTTGCCTTTGTACCTTATAGTGATACAGTTTAACAGCAGGATTAAACATTTATCTTCCTAAAACTTTGACTTTATGTCCATTCATTCTTTTTCTGTGTTAAACTTTTGTCATCATCCAGGATGAGATGATAAATAAGCTCATGTTACATCTTGAGCGGCTGGAGGTGGAGCAGGAGATCGCAATGACCATGATGGAAATAGACTTCAGTGAGAAAATGCACACAGTTTTGCTGCCTTTCCAGGAGAAGATCACATCTCTGAAAGAGAAAATCCAGGTCAGACTGATTAAATCGATTTGGCTCTGATTTTATTGTATTGTATTCATTATTGTATATCAGATGAACAATGAGCACAAGGTTATGATCCATGTTAATGAATAATTCAGTAAACACGGTTATGTATCTCACGATAGAAACTGGGTGCTGTGAAGGACGCTGAAAAGATCTCTTACATGAAGGAGCTGACCAAGCTGAAGGAGAATTTTGTCAAGGAGATGAACGACCAAAGTAAATACACCCTCTATATGTCAACATTGTGCCTTTACAGAACGTTTGGGTTTTGAGAGTCACTTGGGAGCTTGGCTGCTTTAGAACAATTTAATATAAAAAATATTATAAAATCTGCTTGCCTCAGTGTTTATGAGCCTGGATTTTTGTTGAATTTTCTAGACTTCACCTTTAGTATCCCATTTAAAATGCATGTCCAATTTTGTTCCCAGAATTCTTTCTCGATGAGGGGCCCCGTGTGGAATTTGAGAGGTCCAAAGAGTTCAAGCAGAAAATGAAACTGATGAAGGAGAGTTTTGAGTACAAGCTGCAGAAAGCTGAGGAGAACCACCGCTGTATCCTGGAGGAGGACACACAGGCCTATGAAGTCAAGGTGCAGGAGGTGAGAGAGCCAAACTGCTCAAACTCTCACTGTTGGGACGTGTGCTCCTGTCTTCCTCATTTGTCCTTGAGCTGCCTCTGGTCCAAACTACAGGCTCATTATTTCTTATCTGTATCTAGTTAGCTTAGCCCTTGACTTATTTTGTGCTGCATGTGTCAGTGCTGAATTTTTGAGATCCAGCCCCTCTTGTTCCTTTCCCTAGTATTCTTACTTCTTTTCCTGGTATTAACCTTTTAATGCCCAATTTGACACATAATGCACTAGGTAGGGTGCTTACACTAAGCTGAGGTACAGTAACTATTAGTATAATAAACTCCTACTGTTCCATACCGATATACTAGTTGCATGCGTGGACCAGCTCGGTTTATAAAGTCCAATATGTGTGGAATTGCGATCCATTTCAGTCCAGCCTTATGATTAGTATGTTTCAAATTTTTACTATAATGTGTTTGTCTTCTCTATACAGCTAGAGGCAGAGTTGGAGCAGAAGATTAAGACCTTTAAGGAGGAACAGCAAAGGTTTCTGGAAGACGCTTTATATGAGGCCATGGAGCTCAGTAAAGACTATATAGAAGATATCCAGAAGGAGAGGGAGCTTAGGCAGATGATGGAGCAAGAAATACAACTCATGGGGGAAAAAGTAAACAATGAACCACAAAGTGGTATTTTTCTTGCCTTGCATAGAAATGTAAAAGATATGTTTTAAAATCTGTTAACACCACCACAGTTAACCATGATGTGATTCAACACACCCACACAGGAAGCATACTGGGCCACTAAAAGCTTGGAAAAAGATCAGCGCACCCAGATCTCTCATATGAAGGAGGAAATAATGAACATGAAGGACCAACTCTTTGAAGCAGGTCATAATTTCAGGTGTCTGACAAAGGAGAAGGAGAGGCAAAGCCAGATCTTCTCTGAAAAGGTGAAGTTCATGCTAACACTCCCAGTGGTGTTTTTTTTTTTTTGGCATTCTTTTTTTGCACTTTACTGCAACATAAACAGAGAATTATGCCACAAAACATACTGTATAGTACATGATTGTGTGTGGTATAAATTTAGAGCAAGATATCTATACAACTCAGTGTGCTGGGGTTTAATACTCCACTGTATAAGCTAGAACTTGCTGATATTCTCTATTCTGGGTAACTTGATAGTACATACAATATGCAGCTATTTGGTCACATCCATAACTGTTAGCATTTCATTGCTAAAGGTCTTTGATATAAAAAAAAAAAAAAAGTTGAATAAATCAGCCATTAATAAATGAAGATAGACTGACTTTGTGCAATAAATAAGAAGAGAGTCTGTTCTGTCCCTGCAGGTGAGCTCCGCTGAAGAGCTCAAGAAAATAATTAGAGACCTGGAGCTGCGCATAGAAGAGATCCAGGCAGAATTGATCAGGGTGGAACTGGAGGGTGAAGTAGCTGATGGTGAGATGCAGGGCAGCAGTCAAATGATTGAAATCAACCAACTTAAGAATAAATTAGAGGAGGATAAAGACATGTTCTCGAAGGTGAGGAGTTTAAAAGTATGACACTGTCAAATTCTATGCAACAAATGACTGACAACAAGAGAACAATGCAACAAACTATTACTACAAGCTAATCAGAGGAGGCTGTCATTTTAGATTGCTGCTGAAATGGCAGCGGACGACAAGAAGTACAAGAAGATCCTTTCTGACCTGAAGCGGAAGGTCAAAGCTAAGGCCAAACACGTAGAGATCCAGAGGCAGAGGGTTTGTTTCACCACAAAATCATTTTTGATTTATAATTCCTTAAGATGCAAGGATTTAACGTGTAGTTGTTGCTTGTATTGCTGGAGATAATAATCATTAGTTTTACCAGTGGTACCATAAGACTGTAATGTCTGTCTTCCCACAGCTCAAGAGTAACAATATCCTGCTGGAAAGGTGGAGGGGTGATGTCCGCAACTGCTTACCATTCATCCAAGAAGACCCAAAGACGCTGAAGGAGAAGTTCGTTGAGCTTCACAGGCGCTATTGCCATGAAGCAGATGTAAGATGCTCATATATATGCACTGACCCACACACACACACAGAATACACAGCCTAGTATGCTTATACCTGACTGAGTGTAATAACTGCAACAGGTTCACTACAATATCAACTGCAAGATCAGCCCAGCAGACGAGGCCTTAAGAGATCACCACAGACAGATGGACTTCATCAAAAGGACCCAGAAAACTCAGAAGGAAACGCACACTAGAAAGATGCAGGCTGAGAAAAATAGGATCAACAGGACAGAGACAGTAAGGAGGATTTCTTATCAACATTTTTAGCTGATTTAAGTGTAAAGTTCTTCAAAATGATTTGTCAGTGATTTGTCAGTAGAACAAGAGAAAGCTTAGACTTAGTAAAAATGTATAGATGTAGGTACACTTGGACATGTTTTTGCATGTGTGTAGGAGTATGACTTTCTGTCTGAGCGGCTTGATGATGAGAGGATGAAGTACAGGCGTTTAATGAATGCCTGCAGAGAGAAGAATATTCAGTGTGATTTCAGTAAGTAACACTACACTTTTTATCACTGTAGAAAGTAGCTTTGGAGGAAATTCCTGTGGACATTCAGCATGAGTTAGTTATATTAAAAATATATTAATTAATTTTTGAAATTATCTAAAGTGAGGTAAAGCTTTCTGGACATGTCTAAAATATATTCATCTGGTTTGAAGCACCCAAGCCACAGTACAGGCCTGTGATCCAGCCTCAGCCCCCAGCACACCCGAGGGTTCTCCTAGAGAAGAGACGAGGACAAACCTTTGCCCTAGAGAAGAGACAAGGACAAACCTTTGCCCAGAAGATAAAAGGACAAACCTTTGCCCTAGAGAAGAGACAAGGACAAACCTTTGCCCAGAAGATAAAAGGACAAACCTTTGCCCTGGAGAAGATACAAGGACAGCAGATGTTTGTAGCGCAGAAGCCGACAAGCAGCGTCAAATTACCACCCATTCACCCAAGAAAAAGAAACAGATGATCGTCTAGGAGGTGTCTAATGCTTGGATGTCATCTAGTACAGGGGCGTGTACAAGCTGAAGTCTGAAAATAAATAAAAATAAATAAATAATAAATTCAAGAAGCTTTGTCATTTCAACCACATATAGCTGATGCAGTACATAGTGAAATGAAACAACGTTTCTCCAGGACCTGGTGCTACATAAACATACAACAACAAGTTCAGCACAAAACAACACCACAGAGCTAGGACAGAAGATTGTCTTAGCCACGTAAAGTGCACAGTGTGCAGCTAGGTGCAAACAGAGCATAGACAAGACCAGTGCAAAATACAATAAATACAACACAAAAGAACACAGGACACTTGGCGCCGAAAAGAAAGAAAAGAACATGTGTAATGGAATGTAAGTGAAATAAAATAGATAAAGTGAAATGATGTAAAAATAAAAAAAAGTATTGTGCAAAAATACACAGCAGCGGTTGAGGTAGTGCAAATAGAATAAACATAAATATAACTATAGCAGCGGATGACAGGTAGAGGGAGTGCAGTAAGTAATGAACAATATAAATTGTGTGTGCGTGTGTTCACACGGTCAAGAGAGAGTGTGTGTATCTGTGTGTGAGAGAGACAGAGAGTTAATATACAGTTCAGTCCTGAGTGAGAGAGTGTGTGTGTGTGTGTGTGTGTGTGTGTGTGTGTGTGTGTGTGTGTGTGTGTGTGTGTGTGTGTGTGTGAGAGAGAGAGAGAGAGAGAGAGAGAGAGAGAGAGAGTGTGTGTGTGAGAGAGAGTGTAGAACAGTTCAGTCCCGGGTGTTGAGGAGCCTAATGGCTTGAGGAAAGAAACTGTTACACAGTCTGGTTGTGAGGGCCCGAATGCTCCGGTACCTCTTTCCAGATGGCAGGAGGGTGAAGAGTGTGTGTGAGGGGTGTGTGGGGTCAGCCACAATGCTGTTAGCTTTGCGGATGCAGCGTGCGGTGTAAATGTCCGTGATAGAGGGGAGGGAGACTCCGATGATCTTCTCAGCTGTCCTCACTATCCGCTGAAGGGTCTTGCGATCCGAGACGGTGCAGTTCCCAAACCAGGCAGTGATGCAGCTGCTCAGGACGCTCTCGATGGTCCCTCTGTAGAACACAGTCAGGATGGGGGAAGGGAGATGGGCTTTCCTCAGCCTCCTCAGGAAGTAGAGGCGCTGCTGGGCTTTCTTGGTGATGGAGCTGGTGTTGAGTGACCAGGTGAAGTTCTCCACCAGATGGACACCAAGGAATTTGATGCTCTTGATGATCTCCACAGAGGATCCATCGATGGACAGCGGAGAATGGTCACACTGTGCTCTCCTGAAGTCAACAACCATCTCTTTGGTCTTGTCGACGTTCAGGGAGAGGTTGTTGGCTCTGCACCAGGCTGTTAGATGTTGCACCTCCTCTCTGTATGCTGACTCATCGTTCTTGCTGATGAGACCCACCACGGTCGTGTCATCGGCGAACTTGACGATGTGGTTCGATCTGTGCATTGCTGCACAGTCGTGAGTCAGCAGAGTGAACAGCAATGGACTGAGCACACAGTCCTGAGGAGCTCCAGTGTTCAGTGTGGTGGTGCTGGAGATACTGCTCCTGATCCGGACTGACTGAAGTCTCCCAGTCAGGAAATCCAGGATCCAGTTGCAAGCTAATTTCAGGAAACTACTGACTGACAGACAGACAGACAGACACTACTGGATTTCAGTCTTTCACGGCGTAGTGTGTTACCAAATGTTTTCTTGGTGACTACGGTCCCAGCTGCCTTGAGATCATTGACAAAATCCTCCAGTGTAATTCTGGGCTGATTCCTCACCGTTCTCATGATCATTGAAACTCCATGAGGTGAGATCTTGCATGGAGCCCCAGACCGAGGAAGATTGACAGACCTTTTGTGTTTTTTCCATTTGGGAATAATCGCACCAACTGTTGTCACCTTCTCACCAAGCTGCTTGGCGATGGTCTTGTAGCTCATTCCAGCCTTGTGTAGGTCTACAATCTTGTCCCTGACATCCATGGACAGCTCTTTGGTCTTGGCCATGGTGGAGAGTTTGGAATCTGATTGATTGCTTCCTTCTGTGGACAGGTGTCTTTCATACAGGTAACCAGCTGAGATTAAGAGCACTCCCCGAGAGTGCTCCTACTGTAATCTCAGCTCCTTACCTGTATAAAAGACACCTGGGAGCCAGAAATCTTTCTGATTGATAGGGGATCAAATACTTATTTCACTCAATAAAATGCAAATCAATGTAGAACTTTTCTGAAATGTGTTTTTCTGGATTTTTTAAAATTACAAAGTGATCATTTCTTTGTCAGTGGGCAAACGTACAAAATCAGCAGGGGATCAAATCATTTTTTCCCTCACGATAGATAGAGCGAGCCTTCCTGGACGCTTGAGTCGAGCACTGTGGCTTAACTAGATCCACAAAAAAGGATGTATGCATCTTTGTGCTCCTCAAAGCCTTGAATAGAAAAAATAGCTTGGGTCAGGACTCTTGATGCAAATTCAGGGACATACGTCCAGGTACGGGCTAACAGCTTGCTCAAGACGTTAATGAGAGATGTTGATGGTTCCACATACAGTTTATTAATTTCTTGGTGAAACATTAGACGGATGTAATGGATGTACACACAGTGAGGCACAAGGTGAATTAGTGGAATGGAAGGGCTTTGTTGGGCTTCAGCATTAGAAAATATCCAAGTGTTTGACACCACCCCTGGCTATCTGAAGTTAAAAATAAATAAAAATAAAAAACAGGTAAATAAAAGCATGTCTGATTCTTTATTTATTAACTTTAATCAGTCCTGGTGCATGTAAAAAATAATACAAAACTCTTTTTATCATTTTACCCTGTTATTCTTAGGTTTAGACCAGAGAAAAATTATAACTGTGCAGCTCTGTTCTTTGGTTTAATTTACATTTGACCTCTGTGGCAGTTTAATGTGAAATGAGTTTACCCACAAAGACCTCTCAGATCTCACAAACATCAGTTTGGACAATCTGTATTATGTTAAAATGTGCCAGTATGTGTAGTAAAGCAGTTTTAAACACAGCTTATTAATACTTACACAGCTATTTAAATAAAATGGTAATTCAGTGCACTTGTACTCAACTTCTCTAAAGGGCTTTGATATGCTGGAGTCACCTGGGTCAGAAGAGGTATTTCAGAGGCCTAATGTTCCAAAATATTTCACATATAAAGTGCAAATGTTTGAGAAAGTCCAGTGTGGCTGGTCCCTGGGCGTGGCACAGGGCTGTCACAGCGCCCCCTGGAACTGTGTCAGAAATATAGCTGCACAGCTCATATTCACTTTCACGTATATGCATGAGACCCGGTATACATTTAGATCTCACTGAGCTTAATGACGTTCATCCACCTGTCATGGGATCTGCTTAACAGGAAGTCTGTTATTTTGGGATGTTTTTTGAGACTGTTTTTTGTTGTCATTACATATGGATTACTGAAGTCCATGTGTGTTATTTCATAGTTTTGTAATCTCCAGTATTGTTCTAGAATGTAGAAAATAAATCCCTAAACAAAAAACATTGAATTAAAAGGTGTGTCCAAACTTTTGACTGGTAGTGTACATGTGTGTATATATACATATACATTACTCACAAAAAGTTAAGAATATTCGTCTTTCGGGTGAAATTTCAGGATGCACCTAAAATGCACTATAACCTTTACAGGTGAACTTAATTTGACCTTCTCTACACTTTTGAATGCACATGTCCAACTGTTCAGTGTTTCAGTACTTTTTGCATAACTTGCTGTTCTCTAACAAGGTGCTTAACGGCAAAATTCACAACTGGTGTTTGATCCATGAATCAACCAATAAATTTTCTGGTTCCATTAGAATTGGTATTTAAACAGTCCTCTTCATCATGCTGTTCACATTTTGACATCATGAGACCAAGACGACACCTAACAATTGATCAACAGTACCTCGCCATTGCGAGGCTTCAAACAGGATGTTCTCAGAGGGAAGTGGCCACTGAGCTTAGTGTGTCACAGAGTGTCATCAGCAGGTTGCGACAGAGATACAGAGAGACTGGAAGAGTCACAGAAAGGCATAGAAGTGGACGTATCTGACCACACCACCAGGCACAGACGTCGGGCCAGGGAGCAGTGGACCTCAGTGTTGTTCTCTGATGAAAGTCGATTCACGTTGAGCAGAAATGATGGCAAGGAGAGCACTATGCATCAGCCACTGTTATCACCAGACGAGCCTGTGGTGGTGGTGGTGGTGGTGTTACAGTCTGGGCAGGTGTGTCCACTCAATACAGAACTGCCCTACATCTTGTGAATGGTACAGTGACAAGCCAATACTACCTGAATAACATCATTAATCCAGTCATTGTGCCCCTGCATGAACAACACAGACCTAATTTCATCTTCATGGACGACAATGCTCCAGCTCATCAAGGTCACATCATTAGGGAACAGCTGCTGGAGGCTGGGGTACCTCAAGTGGAGTGGCCTGCACTTTCTCCAGACCTGAATTCCATAGAAAACCTATGGGATCAGCTGAGTCGCCGTGTAGAGACTCATAACCCTGCACCCCGATGTTGCCGTTAAGCTTGGGCCCGATCATTGTTGCTTGCAACTATATTAATCATTTATAATCACACTCTCTGGTGTTTATAATCATTTATAATCACACTCTCTGGTGTTTATAATCATTTATAATCACACTCTGGTATTTCTAATCATTTATAATCACACTCTCGTATTTCTAATCATTTATAATCACACTCTCTGGTGTTTATAATCATTTATAATCACACTCTGGTGTTTATAATCACACACTCTGGTGTTTATAATCATTTATAATCCCACTCTCTGGTGTTTATAATCATTTATAATCACACTCTCTGGTGTTTATAATCATTTATAATCACACTCTGGTGTTTATAATCACACACTCTGGTGTTTATAATCATTTATAATCCCACTCTCTGGTGTTTATAATCATTTATAATCACACTCTCTGGTGTTTATAATCATTTATAATCACACTCTGGTGTTTATAATCATTTATAATCACACTCTCTGGTGTTTATAATCACACTCTGGTATTTATAATCATTTATAATCACACAATCTGGTGTTTATAATCATTTATAATCACACTCTCTGGTGTTTATAATCATTTATAATCACACTCTCTGGTATTTATAATCATTTATAATCACTCTCTGGTGTTTATAATCATTTATAATCACACTCTCTGGTGTTTATAAGCCATGCATAGCCATGTTATAAGATGGAATGTTGAATGTTTAGGGTTAAGAACAGTTCCTTCCCTCCTCAACCAACCTGTTTTTTTTTTCTTCCTTTAGTTTAAGCTTGCATTATTACGATCATTAATAATAATAATAATAAAAAAAAGATCCACATAATCTCAAACTCTCAAATGATTTTCAGGTCCCACTTTAATTTCACAGTTAATTCTCAGGATTGTCATGTAACAATACACAAATCATCTCATTATTTAATCCTCATTAAATAAATGACATTAAATATCAAATACAGAACAAGCTGTGCTGAATGAAAATGGTCAAAATATGAACGTTAAGCATTGAGACTGGGCTAAAGCTCTATAAAGTCAGGATTCCTACATGTTTATGTATATTGGGTTGGAGGTATGTGGTAAGAAATAGAAAAAAAAACATCATCCTACATTTCACTTGTTACAGAAATCTGGCTTTGAGAACATCTTCAAGCTTTGTTCCGTTACAGTACAGTTGGAAAGAATGTTAAGGATTATATTAGGGGAAAAACGGTATATATTTATGGCGGTTAACTCAAATATGCGACACGTTTTGTTGTGCTAAAACACAGGACCCAGTACGAAAGCTTCGAACAAGTGGCTTTATACGTCAAAAACCTAGTGTATTTACACTACACAATGTAACGGAACGTAAAAACAAAAATTCATAATACACCACAATAATAATAAAAAATATATAGTGTTAAGATTGAAAAGCTAGGTAAATGTTTAAGCCCAAGTTAACTTAAGGTAAGAAGTATGGAAATTCTGACTGAAGGATGCTGTCTGTCTTTCAGGACAAATGATCAGTCTCAGTTTGTAAACCACGAACAAGCGAATCTCCAACCTGTGTACTCTAGCCTCAGCCGTTCATTCTCTCCACAGCCTTCTGACATGTTAAATAGTGAAAGAAGGTAAATACGCTGTACATGACCCCTCAAAATGTTCTGGGTACAAGCTGATATTAAAAACCTCAGTATAAAAGTGTGTGTCCTGGCCTGCCATGAGTAACAACTCCATCCCAGATTGGGCCACACGCAAAATGGCTCGAGTATTAAAGCTCTGTCGAACTGGATATCACATAACAGAGCAGAGTAAAACATCCAGATGGAGCAGATTTATTCTCTACAGGTCAGGACACGGAGCTCGTGCCGGAGTCGTGATGCGTCTGTGTGGTGCAGGTCTGGAGCAGGTTCTCAGGGTTGTTGGTTTTTTTTTGGTCTGTAACACACACCAGAATTACGCCAAAAGTAGAAGAGACAGCAAGCTGGCCGTCTCAGCCGGGTTCTCTCTGTATTCTTTAATAGATTTCCAAAGCTTACACAGGATTCCACCCCTGAGGGGGGGGGGCGATGAAAGAGGGAAAAAGAGGGAGGGAGAAAGGGAGAGGAAGAGTAACAGAGAGAAAGAGAGGGAGTAGGAGAAAGAGAGAGAGAAACAAGTATAAAATAAGTCCATATGAAACACAGCACAGTATTACAGCAGGCTTTGACATGTTGTCAGTCCTCGAGGATTTCACACTTGTATTGAGATTGTTGTGGCTAAAAATGCTCGAGTTTGCTGCAGCTCTTTTTAAATCTTGTGATGCACGTGAATTGAGGAGGGTTTCGCCTGGGCTTTTAGTTTTAATATATAAAGTGGCTTGGATGACATTCACAGAACAAAGCTTTTTAAGCATACAGGGGGCGTGATTCAGGCACCAAGATGTTAGCAGCAGATCCTTTAAAGGATACTTTTGATAGATACTGACCACTGCAGACCGGGAACACCCCACAAGAGCTGCAGTTTTGGAGATGCTCTGATCCAGTGGTCTAGCCATCACACATCCCTTCATCAAACTCAAGCTCAAATCCTTACGCTTGTCCATTTTTCCTCCTTCTAACATCAACTTTGAGGACAAAATGTTGACTTGCTGCCTAGTATATCCCACCCACTAACAGGTGCCATGATGAGGAGATGATCAGTCTTATTCACTTCACCTCTTACAGCTCACAATGCTATGGCTGATCGGGTGTACACACACTCTAATATGAAGAAAATCAGTTCGGTTTGAAAAAAGGCTGATAAATGAGGCACATTTTGGAAAACTTACTTTAATCTCAGACTTTTCAGGTCATCCCTGGTGACACAGTGAAGGATATCGTCCAGAGTGTAGTCCCTCCGCTACGATCTGCAGTAGGAGAAATGCTAAACTCAGAATCACCGCTAAATATTGTTGTTGGTTTTTTTTAAACTTTGGTGGAAAGCATTATTTAGTGTACAAATAAAGGTGGCAGGAGATGTTACCCCCGGTCTATAGAGTCTACATCAGCTCCATGGAGCCTGAGCCATTTGAGCAGCTCAGGGTCACCCTCACTTCCCAATGAACTCGGAGTATTCACTGAGGGAGTCGTGAACATCTACAGATGAAACCCCAAACACACAAATGCTTCATTATATAATAAAATAACAAAATCACTTAGTGCTAAACTAACACACCAGCATTAAGTTTACATAATGAGGGGAAGGGGTTAGGGAGGTGTGTGTGCGTGTGTGTGTGTGTGTGTGGACTAAATCCAATAGGCTCAGAGCGACTTTTCAGTAGTTTAATCTCTCTCTCCCTCTCTTCCAAAACCTGATGTAGGATACACTGATACTCTCGTTCCTTCTCCATCAACTCCTCCAACAACCTGAAACACACACGTGTCAAGAGCACAAAAAGAATTTTATCAGTAACCAAACACTACCGTAACATTTGACCATAGCTCCATTATACTTACATAGAGACTTTAAAAGTAATTTGTTAAAGCCGTATTAAAAAACTCCACCTGCTGGTCTCAAGCTTCATGCGGCTGAGCTCCATGCTTAATGGAACGCTGCCGCGGTTTGAGACTCTGAGACGGTTGAACTGAGCGTGCTCACTCCAGATGTGGCCACCGTGTCATCGTGGGTTGGCGATGGTCGGGTTTCGGTTTTTGTTGGTGAGGCTTCCACGAGGGATGGCATCCTCATCGACTTCTTCCTGGTCGGCATGGTCACTTTCAGACGCTAAGCTGAAGTGTGGTCTGAGCTCTGAGAGAGAGAGAGAGAGAGAGAGAGAGAGAGAGAGAGAGAGAAAACTATCAACTTTTACATCAGGTTCCATTTGTGTCAGCCAAGAACAAAAATCTGAGGCTACTTTGAGCAAAAAGCACAGCAGAACCGGACAACTGACAACTTTTCATCAGTCCAGCTGACCAGTGTGTGTTGTTCTGCTTCTGCTGTAGTTCATCCAATTGTGGATGCTTTTCTGCTCGAAAGTTACTGTACATTTCCAGTCAGCTTAAACCAGTCTGGCCACTCACCTCCGACATCTGTCATCAAAAGGCATTTCTCAAGTTTATGTGCATAAAAAGTGCTCATTACGTTAAACTTGGCACAAGATAAAGACCCTTCTGATGAGAGAGGTCAGAGCAAAATGGACGAACTACTGATAATTGGATGTGATTTGTTTTTCACAACATTCTCTATAACCTCCATGTATATGTCAGTAGGACACACTGACCAGTTATGTCAGTCTCTGAAGAGCCGTAATTTTAATTTAATATCTATTCTGACCAATCAAATTCAAAATAAAGGCCAATGATCCACCAGTGAGCTCACTTCCTGAAATTTTCATGCCATGTTTTTCGCAGTAAGCTTTAAATCTTTCTGGAACAGACTCTCACCTCCTTCGATGTGAGCCGAAAGCATGAGAGCTTTGATGACTGGACACATATATTAAAAAAATATATCGTTTACCTAAACGAAGTAACCAAATTGACTGTTTGTTATTTGCTTACTTCCTGCCATAAAAAATTTGTCTTTACATGCTACACCATGCTTTAGAACCATTTTTTATTAGTGTGTTATTTTTCGTTAGCTGTTACAGCCCTGTCTGAAACCTACAGTTGCACTGCCCTCTGAAGCTATGAGAAAATACACCAGCTATTAATATTTATATCATTTTCTTTTCCCCCAAATTACAGAATATACATCCAGACAGGGTTCAGTGATGCAGTGGAGAAAGTGGAGTCGTTACCCGGCACCAGGATGGTGATGGCGGTCTGTACGGCTTTCCGGACGATGTTATCCAGAGCGAACATCCAGTGAGGTTTGATATTGTGATTCCGCAGCACTTTGTTCATCTGCAGACGCATGTGCAGTTCACACACACACACACACACACACACAGTGACAGAGGGAAATTGTCATGTTTTATACCACAGCTGTTTTGTAAATTCTTATTAATTAAAATACCACACGATTGTTACTGTTACATTTAATGTTGTTTATCTACTAAATTTAGAACACTAGTTACCCCTAAATAAGTGCTATACATACATGAGAATAAAATATCCAGACAGGACACAGTCCAATAAAAAATAATGCTAAGAGGATACAATAGTAAATAAATAATTAAATAAATAGAAAATATTTCAAATGATGGCATGAAAATGTCAAGGGAAACAAGTTTCTGTTAACTTATAGTTTATAAAATCTAATCCCTCACCGTTTCTCGTTTTTCTTTATGCTACACTATATTGCCAAAAGTTTTGGGACACCCCTCCAAATCATTGAGTTCAGGGGTTGGGCTTGGCCCATTAGTTCCAGTGAAAGGAACTCTTAATGCTTCAGCATACCAAGACATTTTGGACAATTTCATGCTCTTTGTGGGAACAGTTTGGGGATGACCGCTTCCTGTTCCAATATGACTGCACTCCAGTGCACAAAGCAAGGGCCATAAAAGACATGGATGAGAGAGTTTGGTGTGGAGGAACTTGACTGGCCTGCACAGAGTCCTGACCTCAACCCGATAGAACACCTTTGGGATGAATTAGAGCGGAGACTGTGAGACAGACCTTCTCGTCCCAACATCAGTGCCTGACCTCACAAATGTGCTTCTAGAGGAATGGTCAAAAAATTCCCTGCAACACATTCCTAAACCTTGTGGAAAGCCTTCCCAGAAGAATTGAAGCTGTTATAGCTGCAAAGGGCGGGGCCCAACTCCATTTTACATTCATGTACATGTAAAGGCAGACGTCCCAAAACTTTTGGCAGTACAGTGTAGATTTGAGAATTAAACAGATCAGAAATATAAAATCACAATCACAATGTGTGATTTTTAAAAAAATAAATAAAAAATTAAAAAAACCTGACAATTTGACAACTGAAGGTCAGATGTTGAATTGATGTTTTATCCATCCCTTAAGTTAACAATAAATTTATGAATATTTGGCTTAAATGCGCGTGTGTTTTCACGTCACTGTTCTCGCCACTAGATGGCGCTCAAGCACAATACAAAAGTCTGTGTTTTTCATTTCCATAAGCTCACAGCTGTAGAATTCAGCACATTGTGTCCAGAGCAAACCCAGATACAGTCTGCAGATCAGTCTGTTACTATCTGATTAACTGGGGTTTTTATGCAACATGGTGTAGTAGGCTATTCTAAGCTCACAGTGTAGGGGCAATGATGATATAATATATTGCATTTTACTTTTACTTACATTTGTAAAGTATTGACACATCTGTTTTATAACTGTGACGTGTCTAAGATTTTGGTCTCATGCCAGCTCTCTTATTTGACCCAAGGAAAGCAAAACCATGATCTCTTTCATACAGAAGCAAAAACAATGGATGATGTTGTGAGCTTCCGGCTGTAGTTTTAGATAAGAAATGGACCTAGAAATCGAGTCACAAGAGAATCCTTATTGTTTATTATTAACAACAACAAAAAAAGAGTCGCTATGATAATAAATATTATGGAGAAGTACTTTAGAAAGTAACGTCCTGTTTTCACTTCCCTAAATATTATGGATGTTGAATTTTCAATTGGGAATTTTTGAAATATTTTAAATAGATAAACTATACTCTGTTTAATTTAAATTGCTTCAATCTTTTAAACAGGAAGTATGTCCATAATCTCATATTTGTAGACGAATAAAGTGAGTCAGGTAGTTAATCTTACACTAGCACTGTACATGAATTAATCTCTACACCAAAGTATCCTCAAATGATCCTGAGGCATGTTCAACAGAACAGATTCATAAATACTACAAGGACACTACAGACAGCTGGGCAGTAGGGGGCATCATGGTAAACACCATTTATCCTACACAGGGTCACAGGGAGCCTGGAGCACAACCTCACACAATTTACTGCTAGTTGTTCTACAAAATCAAGGAGTGTGTTTTTTCCCCTCTTTTCTTTGAACCCTTATTGCTTCCTCCAGGCAAATATAAACTGAAAAAGTCTGGACAACAATTCTGCCTGCTCTAACAAATTTCTCTGAACATTTCACATCGCTCCTCGAGTGCCGAAGCTGAAAAAGACACTCACCGCGTCCTGGAACCCGAACAGCACCACCTGCAGCTGGCTGATGGCAGACGCTGTCGAAGTCCAGCTCCAGTTTCAGCTGCGACAGCGTGTTGGCGATGATCTTTCGGTCAGCCACTCGGACAAAATCCCCCAGGCTGGCCACCAGAGTGTAAATGTGCTCCTGCTTTAGCTTGGTCTCCTCTGCACCCTGTAGAGAAAATGTCAAGTCTTTTTGTTATCATCATCGTATCAGTAAAGTCACAGCCTTCGTATTGTGTGTATGCTCACCTGTGTGAGCGCTTTCCTGCAGGTTAGTGACTATCTTGTTTCTGTCCTCAGTAAGGATCCGGTGCAGCGTGGCCCTGCGCCGCTGTCCTTTCTCAGCATAAAGAAGCCAGGGTCCTTCTCCTCTACAGACGGTGGGCCGCTGTGGTCCTCAAACTGCTCCACCGGGATGCTAAAGAACACACTCTCTCTGTCTCTACTCACTCATGAAGGAAAACTAACCATTTCAGGTGTCAGATCAATAGCCCCTGGTTATCTCCATATCTCCTGGTTCTACTCTCTCTCTTGTTACCTGAGGAAGAGCGAGCGATGACCTTGACCTCTCTCTCACTAAGGCACTTGACACTGGGCTTGAAGTTGAAGGGTTGGTGCTCAGTTCGTTGTCTGGAGAGACGGAGTCAGATTCGCTGCTGCTGCTTGTGTCCTCAACCACCACCGGAACAGGCAGCGAAATACTGCGCATATTCTGGGTGAGATATAGCAGGGATTCAGGTCCAGTTACAGGAAGGCATTTGTATCACATACTCTTCCTCAATGTCAGTTTATTAATAAATAGTAAAGTGTAAAATATCAGACTCACCAGTTGCTGGAGTTAAAGCTAGGAAAACGCAAAGAAAGAGTTATTCTTTTAACATGCTAGAACTTTAACATAGCAAATTTAAAGGAAGCTGCTAAAACAGCCATATAGATAACATCTGAGAGAATGTTAATAAATTTCTTTACAACGTCACAGCTAATGTTAGCCACACAGCCACCAGAAGCTAACCTGACTGCATTTCTGAGAGAAACTTTTGTTCTTTGTACATTGTACAAACTACAGATCTTTGTTTACAATTTTCACTGCTAATCCTGACCTGTAGCTAACGTGTAAACCATGCTAATCTTAACCTGGAGCTAACATAAGCTAACCTGACAGGATTTCTGAGAGAATGTTCAAGTCATTTTATTCCTGTCCATTGTGCTGTAAAAAGTAAGATGACCATCACATATCACGCAGATATAATCGTCACATAAAAGTCTATACAATAAAACACATCTTGTGCACATGCACACTGCTTAAGCAATAAACACACCTGTGAAGTTGTTCCCTTGGCTTTTTCTTGCGAGACGGACGGTCAGAAAGTCGTGCATGAGCAGCTCGTTGGCTGTAGCGCAGAGGTCCGGGTCCGGCTCGAAACAGCGCAAGATGAACGCCTTGGCCTCAGCCGACATGGTGTCTGGAATTTCTGGATGGATCTTAAAATATCCCACCTACATGCACACAAACACACAAAGTTAATCTAAAGATGCACTTTATGACTCAATAAAACCCTTATTTTATGAACATATCAACAAAACCTGTAGCACATCTCAGTACAGTCACATTTCCAGCATGGGATTACGGACAGTCCCCTTTTCAGCAATACCGGCAGTCCCTACATGGCTGAGGAATGTACGGCTTAGTCTAAGGAACAGGCCAGAATTCCTATACTGGGCTTTAACTAGAGGATGAGCTTCCTGAGAGCATGAAGCCATGCCATGAAAATGTTTATTTAAATTCTCAGGATTCCTGTCTGGAAAAATACTTGTGAAGCTAGATCACCATCTTGAGACCTTTTTCCATGTTCTCAGGAAATCCTCTGATGTACTTTCAACAGTTTCACTCAGCTCAGAGACAGCGAGGCACAGAGAAGATCGAACAATGTTATCTTAATTTTATACATGTACATCTGATGAGGTGGAAGACAACATGCTCAGTTTGTTGTTGTTTTTCTAACTGGTAGTAATTTAAAAGAAGATTCCAGTGCTTTGTTGTGTTTCCACAACAAAATCTCAGCTTTATTATCTGTTATCTATATGCTCCTCTTGCATGTGCACACGGATGTGGATCTTCTTTCCCCATACACTTCATTCCTGTTTACTTTAATGACAGTTGTTTAATTGAACAGGAAAAATCACAGAGCATAACTGAAAACAACTAGCCATGCATTCTTGCATTTGGGATTCAGGCCAAGTCTCTGTGAAAGCCTGAGAAATGAACAATCGGACGTTCTCTGACCTTAAACATGGCCGCTGTGGTTCTCCCAGCTCATAAAGCGGTGGTTTCCTGTGGCCATCTCTATAATGGTACAGCCCAGTGACCAGATATCCGCTGGCTTCCCATAACCACGAGGTCCTTTGTCTATAATTTCAGGAGCCATGTACTGTAATGTTCCTGCAAAGAAAAACACACACCACAAACAACACACAGCGTCATGTTCTGTTCAGCACTTAGCTGTGAATGTCCTAGAAGACAAAAACCTGCACTGAAACACCAGAAAGTTCCAACAGACCTCAGCTCTAATGTCAGATAAACTTATTAATGTCCCTAATGCAATTTGAATCTTTCTTTAATGTGTGTGAAAGTTGAGAAGCTCTCTGGTCAGATTCAAGCATGGGACAAACACACTGCCTTTTATTCTCTCAGAGAAACCTCAGGGGGACAAACGCGTTCTCTGAAGAACAGCTCAGTCCAAATTTAGAGTGCCCCAAGGGCTAAAAAGTACCCAAATGTTTAGTAAGGGATGAAGAGGCATCAAAAAAAAAAAAAACACACAAACTTTTGTTCCAAAAAGAACTAAATGTACTCTTCTATTTATTTATTTATTTGTAATAGCACTCATTAGTTTCCCAGGCCAAAGGTTCAAGTCAGAACTTTACAGGAAGTGAGCTAGACTGTGTTGAAGATGGTTACTAAGAAGTACCTAAGACAAGATGTTTTCCACTTTTGACCTGTTTTGTTATTTATGAGGTGTGAAACTGGACACTTTTTTGTTGTTTTCTTCATTTTCACTGTAAGGGTGTACAAACATTTGCACTTATATCTATAGACAGTAGGGTGCAGTACAGTATTTACACAGATCTGAATCCACTATCTGCAGATGAACTGAATACCCTTCATCGATTAAAGATTTATGAAAAACCTCTTGTTTTAATGACATTAAGAAAAGAAGAAACCTTTTTTGGCACATGCTGTGATAGAAAAATAATCACTGTTAATGTAAAAATCCCAAAGTGTGTTATTTTCCTAAAGCACAACATCCGGAAGTGTTTTATTCCTCTTATACCCCAGCAACTGGATTAAAAGTCAATGATTACAGCGCTTTATTTAATTGAATGACGACTTGTACAGTTTATAGTTAAAAAGGAACCTAGAAAGCACAAAGTTTTCCATCCTGTGCTGGAAGGCCTACTGACACTGAAGACTGCTTTCATAAATAAATATCTCCTTAGAGAAAGATCAGGATTATTAGATGGTTTCTTTCTTCAATTAAAAGTATAATTTGTTTATTATTAGATTTTGATTTTGTGGCACATCCTGTGATTTTGCCTTGCAGACTAAACTACTGTCAGAGCTGTTATAGAAAATTATTCAGCACCTTCTCATTAATTATATATATACACTGAACAGGCATATTATGACCACCTGTCTAATATTGTGTTGGTCCCACTTTTGCCGTCAAAACAGCCCTGACCCGTCATGCACTGTGTATTCTGACTCCTTTCTATCAGAACCAGCATTAACTTCTTCAGCAGTTTGAGCAACAGTAGCATCAATGAGCCTTGGCCGCCCATGACCCTGTCACCGGTTCACCACTGTTCCTACTTTGGACCACTTTTGATAGATACTGACCACTGCAGACCGGGAACACCCCACAAGAGCTGCAGTTTTGGAGATGCTCTGATCCAGTGGTCTAGCCGTCACAATTTGGCCCTTCGTCAAACTCGCTCAAATCCTTACACTTGTCCATTTTTCCTGCTTCTAACACATCAACATTGAGGACAAAATGTTCACCTGCTGCCTAATATATCCCACCCACTAACAGGTGCCATGATGAGGAGATCATCAGTGTTATTCACCTCACCTGTCAGTGTTCATAATGTTATGCCTGATCGGTGTATATCAGTCACATAAAATATAGAAAAGAAGTTCGTTAGCATAAATTAAAATCTGAAGGTGCTCTGGATGAAAGAACCAGCTGAAGAAAGTGTATAGTGGATACTCAGTGTTAGGACTACAGTTTTATTATAGAAAACATGGAGGGTACCAGTGAAGGTCTCGGTGCAGGGGTTGATGCCAGCCAGGCGCTTTGATGTCCCAAAATCAGAGATCTTCAGAACTCCACTGTAGGTGTTTATCAGGGCGTTGTCTCCCTGCGGAGGACGGATACATTTTATACATGTATGGTGCGATGAATCATCACATGTGCATGGTGTAAAACTGAGTCATTTCTAGATATTAAACACTAGTGAAAAGGTAGTAAAGATCTGTTTCTGATGGCTTAAAAGTTACCCGTGTGAAATGATAGCAAGATGAAAGACGTGTTCTTATCAGCATGATTTCACAGAAACTGTGGCGCTGCTCCAAGAAAACCACATGAACACTCTACTTGTACGCCCAGAAAGGATCTTCCTGCAGTCGCGCTTTTAAGCAGTGCAAGAGCGCAAACAGATTACCATTTACCAGCGTGACCCTTCATACAGGATTAAGGAAAGAAATGAGGCGTGTATGATGTCATGATGTTACTCCATAACACTAAGAGCCCACGTGCTGTAGAAAATTCCCCTCTCACCACAGGACAAAGCAAGGCTTATCATCAAGGTATACAGCTGAAAATTGATGGTTATGACGCCATGTATTTTTATTGTTTCGGGCTCAGCTATAAATAGAGGACGGTCACTGGTTTCATGTGACACGCAGAAAACGTTCAAGGAAATTCCCAGCTCCAGCTCACCTAGCTAAATGTAGCACACTGATTCACTAGATACCGTGAACAACCTATCAACAGAGGGTTCTTTGTTATTACACATGACTAATATTTCAACAAGCTCAATGTTTGTTAGTTTAAATGTTAATGAACCAATAAACCCCTGCATTAATGCCGTCAAGCTACAGAAACAGCATGCAATTGTTTAAAGAGGTAGGGAAGTAAAACTCTCGCTACATGCAGTTATAGGAAAATAATCAGCGGCGTGGTGGAGTAATGCTGCAGAGTTCAACCTGAGGAGAAATATTTTCCAATAGCAGCACATTCGAAAGTGTTTTATTCCCTTTAAAATATTATTTTTCAGTATAAAAACTATTATATTTAATGTTGTGCAACATGTATACATAACATAGATAGATAATTACATGACGTTATATTATAGCAGCTAGAATAGCCAGACTCTCTTTATTTCTCTCTCTGCCAAAAAATAATAATTCAGTTTGTTGTCTATGCAAGAAACACATTCACCTCTATCAACAGAGTTTGGCTTCAGAAAGTATGACATCATTTCCAGTAAGGGAACATAGTGAACGTCAATGCTCCCTGATTTTTATGTTTTTTTTTTTTAAAGTGCAAATGTCCCATTGCACTGTAGGATTTTGGGATTGTGGGAGAGGGAGAGAGAGAGAGAGAGATGACTTCATGATAATCTCTGACTACTGAATCATCCTGACTACTGAATCGGGTTGCAAACTGAGACACTCATTTTTCCCCCAATATGAACAGTGACATGCAGCTTGGTACCTTGATGTCTCGGTGAGCGATCTGGTTATCGTGTAAGTATTTGAGCCCCTCCAGGATCTGTTTGGTGTAGAAGCCGATGGTCGGCTCGTTGTTCTTCAGCGGACCCCATTTGGATCGCAGCAGTGCTGAGAGACTGCCTGTAAACAACAACAACAACACATACAGATAGAGCTAACAAAAACAACAACTACGACAGCAAAACTAGGGGAAAAAAAGAAAATCGGAATAGGAAAAAGAGCATGTGTGCTATATATATATTCTATTATGTGTAATATTATTGTAGAATTCTCTCACATTGAAAATGGTCTCATTTTTAAAGCTTTTAAACAAAATGTCTGGGTGCACACCATCTGCACACTTCGGTCTCACCTCCTGGTACCTGCTCCATAAAAATCTTGATGAAGCCGTTTTCACTGATGGAGCCCAAATACTGCACGATGTTTTTGTGTTTCAGGTGTTTGTGTAGGGCAATCTCCTCATGCAGAGGCTGGGAGTACCTACACACACAAAATATTAGGACAGTACTACAAACCTGTTCGGATTTGACCTCTCAAGCAAGATACCGTAATTCTTCACCAGTTTGATCAACTGTTTTTGACACTGAGCTGTATTCTCAGATGCTGTAACCCAAACTCACAGGCTATCCATGGACGCTGACATTCATTACATTCAAACATGTCATGAGGGTTAAAACCCTGCACCAGATCGTACAGGCAGTGATGGCTGAAGTAAGGGCTATTTAAAGGTTATTGGAGGTGGGGATATGATATTTCACCAGATATTGTCATTACAACCTCAGCTTTAGGTTGATATACACGCAATGTTCATTTGATCAGGAAAACCTTTACAACTGCACATTCATGCGGTTATCTAATCAGATCATTGTGTAGAAGCGGCAGTGTGTTTATGGAAATTTCTGACCATTCTTCTAGAAGCACATCCGTGAGGTCAGGCACTGATGTTCGGAGAAGAAGGCCTGACTCGCAGTCTCCACTCTAATTCATCCCGAAGGTGTTCTATCAGGTTGAGGTCAGGACTCCGTGCAGGCCAGTCAAGTTCCTCCACACCCAAACTTATTAGCTTATTAGCTAGAATTAATGTTAACTAGATCCGTTCTTTCGCTAATAAATAATCAATGCACAATAAATAGTGAATGTCTACTGTCTATATATTTCTATATATAAACATGTCTTAATTTTCAGCTGCCATATTTTGAATAATAACTACTAATTCACGTACTGATGCACAGAAGCACTCAGACTTCAGCAGTGGAGCATCCACAAGAACAAACTAATCTCACCAGAGTTATACTGGGCATAAAGCAGGTCAAAACCAACATGGTAGTGAGAGAGGATGATTAGTTTCATATTAGATTAGTGATATAATGCCATACATGAGCATAGTACAGTATAGTGTCCCAGATCTCAGGACTGAAGCGTGATTAGAGCAAATGAATTCCACTCTCATGTTTACCTTCCGATTACACACAGTGAAGTTAGTTAAAATCAGACAACCTCAATTTTTGGCCATATAAAAAAAAACATGGTAAGACATGATTAGCCTTTCTGTTTTTTTCATAGAAAAATTCACTGATGTCTGATTTTAGGGGACATTAGAGAGGGAGGACGAATATTTGAGAGTGATTAGTTTCATCCTCTTACATTTCCTAGTATGGTACGATTGATGAGTATAGTACAGAACAGTAGCTCTGATTTCAGCTTTGTAGTGTGATTGCAGTAAAAATAATCACACCCTGCGCGTCTTGACCGCCCAATCACACACTGTGAATTCGGACAATGTCCATTTTTTGGCCAAAAACAGTAAGGGGTTAGTCTCAGTGTTTAAACAGAAAAATTCAGTTATCAGATTTTCACCAAATTCATACTGTGCATTAGGGAGGTGAAGACAAACACATGAGTGTGATTAGTTTCATCCTCTTACACTCTCAGGCTGTGATATAGTACAGTACAATATACACCAACCAGGCATAACATTATGACCTCCTGCCTAATATTGTGTTGCTCCCCTTTTGCTGACCCGCCATGCACTGTGTATTCTGGACACCTTTCTATCAGAACCAGCATTAACTTCTTCAGCAATTTGAGCAACAGTAGCTCGTCTGTTGGATCGGATCACACGGTCCTGCCTTCGCTCCCCACGTGCATCAATGAGCCTTGGCCGCCCATGACCCTGTAACCGCTTCACCACTGTTCCTTCCTTGGACCACTTTTAATAGATACTGACCACTGACCTCAAGGAAGTGTGGTCAGGGACCTCATCAAGACCAGCATCGGAGTGTGATTAACCTCATCACTACTATGTGTGAAATCCAGCAATTTCTGAAACACTCAAATCAGCCTATCTGTCTCCAACCTCCACAACATGGTTATCTATGCAATAATAGATAATAGAAGCTCTGTAGCTGCAGGATTTTCTGCACTGTGCTGCTGCTGCATGATTGTACAACTGGATAAATGCATAATAGAGCAGGTGATCTTTGCTGCATTACAATAAAGCAACAGGCAAAAGAGACACGTGTTTGCTTTATGTGACCCTTTATTATCCTTACAAATGAGAACCAAGAGAAATAAATAGCAAGATAAAGGGAAATGAAGTTAGACAAATAAAAGGCTCATTTCTCTAATTGCACCTGCTCGCTTCCTTTCCTCATGTCTTTCTTCCTGTGACAAAATGAGGGAAGGATGTGAGGATGTGAGGATGTGAGGGTGGGATGTGAACAGAAAAGAAATCAACATCAAGCCAGAATTCTGCGAGGAAAGCATCCGTGTAGCGTTATAGAGAATTAATTAATTCATTAATAATGATGATACTCATTGTTGCGGCTGAAACATCTAGCAATAAATATATTCAAAGATGACGATAAATGAAGCGATAAATTTTAAATGATAAAAGCTGCAAGGGTATAAATGAATAACTGAATAAAAGGTAATAAAAGGGAGCGCAGCAGCAGATCAGTAAGGAAAATGTCATGCATTTCTGTCATTATGACGATATTTAGTGCTCACAAAGAGAGCTTAAAGCCTGCACACACACACACACACACACACACACACCCTACTGCCAACCTTCATGAGAGCACTTTAGGGTACTGTCAGTGTTGTTGCCTCCCACTAAAAGTAATTACATAACAGGAAGAGGAAGCTTACACAATCTCACGCTACGCACATCTACCAGATCTTTTTGAGAATTTTTTTTTGTCTAGAATCAGAAATAAACTGAAGTGTTCACGCCGTACAGAGACGGCCTCAAACTGCTGAGTCACATTAATACTCATCATTATCTCGTCTCTGGTTACAGCATAAACAAGACCAGGACAATAGATGTAAAAGGCCAGACGCATATCAGGAGAGGAAACATCCCACATCAGGGCTTCACAAAAAAAAGAAATAAATAATAATAATCACATGTATGTGACAGAAATTTGTGTCTGAGTGCAAATGTGTGTGTGTGTTTGTGTGTGGACACAGCTCGGAATCAGCAGACAAACTTGTTAGCAGAACTGAAACATGAGGAAAACCTCTCAGAAGTTCATCCCGTTTATCAGAAAAGACGTTTCCTTCGGAGAAAAACCTCCATGTCCATGTCTGAAAATGTTTTGCAATAGGGGAAACATTAAAAAAAAAGTGGAACTAGGTTTGATTTATTTATTTCAACCTAATTTAAAAAAAAAAGTTACACAGTTATATTATTTTATTGTTATTACAGTCATTTTATTATAAAATATTTTATTATATTATTTTATTGTTATTAGGGTCATTTATTATAAAATATTTTATTATATTACTTTGTTATTAGAGTCATTTTATTATTTTAATATAAAATATTTTATTATATTTTATTGTTATTAGAGTCATTTTATTATTTTAATATAAAATATTTTATTTTATTTTATTTTATTGTTATTAGACTCATTTAAATCTCAGACACATTATGCTTATTTATAAATATATATTTTTAATACAGTAAATTACACAATTTCCAACAGCACCATTTCACACCATTGTGAAAGTGTGTCATTATGCAAACCCACCCACTCACCCAAACACACACACACATACTTTCTTGCTACAGGTGAAGTGAGCCCTGTGTCCTACCTGCTGTCCCGCTCAGGAATCTCCTTGATGGCCAGTCGCACCTGGTTACTGAGGTCACGACCTGCATAGACGATGCCAAGCGTGCCTTTACCCAGAATCACCCTCTCTCCACGCTCATGCGTATTCGTAGTCATACTACACAGACACACACAATCACATGTGAGTGAGATTTTCATTTTAAGGTTAATACACAATCCAAAGATTGAAGTTTTATTCATATATGTTTGAAGAAATTGTAGCACAACAAGCACGCACACATACACACACACACACACACACACGTCATGATTGAAAAAATGCCTCATCATTGTTGCTATTTATTAACCACACAACAGGCGGAATCCACCAGCAAGAATTTGTATAAATAAATGGATTACTGAATGAATAAGAGTGTGTGTGTGTGTGTGTGTGTGCTGTGTGCTCACACCTCTAAAAAGTTTCAGAGTCACACTCTGTCTCATCTGGACCTTTCCAGGTTTCTTTTTCAGTCAAGACTGTTCACCAGCTCCACAGAACCTGCAATACAAGAAGTGAATTAAACACGCCAAACAAAAGTCAGTCGCTTTTTCTACCTTGGCTTGATTTTGCTTAGCAAAGTGTACACACACACACACACCTTTTTGCAGTGTATCTCGGTGCAAGAAGTATATCTGGAAGTCTTCGGAGTTGTTCCAATACATAGAGGAAAGAGCTGCTGCTCATCAAACTTTGGAAATGCTGCATGAGAGAGAGAGAAGTGAGGAAGAGAGAGAAAAGAAAGAGAAAAGGGAGAAAGACAGACAGAGACAAAGACATGTGAGAGAGAGAAGAGAGAGAGAAAAGAGATAGCATTAAATACAGCAGTCCTCTAACATGTTTATAGAAATTCCACACCATTAGCTTTGGGGGTTAATTTGTATGTCCTGTAAATACTCTTGTGACCTTGGCCCTGTTTGGATCAATTCCAAACTCTAATATTTCTCTGCTGGTTAGAACACAGACAGATGGACAGATGGACACAGACATAATGCTTCCATCGCCGCAGTAAAAACAATAGAGTGTCTGATCTTATCTGGAAATGTCTGGTGTGGCTGCAGGGTTTCATTCCAACCAAGCAGAAGCCACACCTCTACTGAGAGCCTGTATAACAGGTGGAATTGGATGAGTCTCCTTTGGGAATAAGATCAGACACAGCTGCATTAGACGCTCTGTGATTCTGATACAGCGAGGTGTCGATGCACTCAGGGACTTTTTATAAAGCACATGTTCCACTTCATCACATTAAAAACAGGTAAGAAGAAACAGTGAAGGAGAAATTCTTTTCTGTGGAAGGGAGTCTCCAGTGTCAGAGCTCTCTAAAATTATATATAAATTATAATTTCTAACTAACTAAAATATTTTCACATCAAATGTACGATACATAAATAAAAAACAAGTCACTGCATTTTAACCCTTTTAACACTTTGTTTTGAAATGCAATCGTTGAGGTACAAGAGGACGCATTGATATAGTTCCTCTGCTTGCCTGCTCTCTCTTTCTTACACACACACACACACACACACACACAGTTACAGTCACAGACACAAGGAGAACTATGCAGTCAACAAAGACCTCACTATTGCACTTCACCCAACACTCAAGGGACTTTCCTTTTGGTACTGTGTGTGTATGTGTGTGTATGTGTGTGTACGTGCGTATGCGCTCATTTGTGTGTGTTTGAAATAGAGCAGGCGAGCAGAGGGACTTCAGAACGTGTTAACCGGCTTGTGCAATGAACAACTGTTCATTTTGTGCCGTGATGAGAGTGGGAGAGACAAAGTGTGTGTGTGTGTGTGTGTGTGTGTGTGTATGAGTATCTGCCTTGTATTACACTCTAAGCCTCTTTTAGTGGACATTATTTCGTGGATGTTCCCTAGCAACCCTGACTCTGCTCTGACCAATCCCAGCGCTGCACTGAGACAGTCAGGCCTTGCAGGTGTCCTCCAGTCAGTTGGCAGAAAATAAACTAATCTGTACTCGACACACACTTCTCTGACCCGTTATCTCTTACTGGATACACACACTGTTATGTGGTTTGGTTATCACATAAGCTTACTGCAAGTGGAATGCAAAAATCTTCTGAACAGAACCGTTTTCAGAAATGTCAGTAGAAACCTTTTCGTTGTTGTTGTTGTCAAGGTACAGGTGTATTATACGCTATATCATTTTCTGGATGGTTTTGATATGATTCACAATTTTTGCATTGTCTGAGACTTCATACATGACAACTAAAAGGTCAAATCATTCGAAATGCAAAGGCAGAATGAAGTAAAATACGTGTTCACATGCACGCAACGTGAGGTGGAGGTGCTGTTTTTATCAAGAACACGGGGTATAGACTTTTAATTCAAATATGTTAATGGAGCTATGATGAATTCTCGCATCTGATACGTCAGAAAGTACTGATTTTTTTATGTCTGGCTACTGCTTCAAATCACAGTGTGCTAGTTTTAGTTTAAATGACCATTTCAGTTCTAACAGCTGATTCACAGGGACAGCAGACACTCAAGATCATCTACATTACACACACAATAATAAATTAATAATAATAATAATAATACTTTTAAAAACAATAAAACAATAATACATACATAAATAATAATAATTAAAAAATAATTAAAATAACAATAATAACATGATTAAATAAAAAATAAAAAAATTTACAAAAACAGAACCTTTAGAATTT